>NC_077227.1:30869289-31016789 GCF_027887165.1 Monodelphis domestica
TCCATCGTGGTACACAAAGGCTGACTTTCATTTCTATTTTCCTTCAGAATGAAGCAACCCTTGAACATGGGCGAAAAGTCTCCTTTCTCTGAGGAAGATCCTTGGTCCATCTCGGGTTCGGGCTCGGGTTCGGGCTCGGGTTCCGGCTTGGGCAATGACTTCTTACCTGAAATGGAAACACAGCCAATAGATGAAGAAGATTTCTACAATTTCAGACCTTCTGAAGATGAGGCTGTTGGGCAAGAACTAGCAGAGGAGGAATTGCTTATATAAGCATGGAAGCTTTCCCTGACACTGAAGGCTGAACAGACAGACATCTTCTGGGTGTTATAGATAAGAAACGATTGGCTTGTGGACAGAGTGCTTTGTACAAAATGTAACCTTTCTGGAGAAGCTTCTTCAGCCTATCTCTTTTTTTCTCAGTATAGAGTTTAACCAAATGTACATTTATTCATGATTGCAAGCTCCATCGCCTCTCGTTTTCTCACACATAAAGCATCTCTGATCTCCATGCCTTTGCACAGGCTTCCCTGTATCCCTGAAATATATTCCCTCCTCCTCTGTCCCTCTTCCTCTGGGAATTATCCACTTTAGGGTGCAGTTCAGATGCTGCTGCCCCCCGTGGAGCCTTTCCTGATTCCTCCAGTTGTTAATTTTCGCTCTTTCTTAAAATAATTTTGTATTCACTTATCTCGAACACACACTCTATCTCCCCCATTAGAATGTAATCTATTTGAGGGCAGGAACCGTTTTTATTTTACTTTTTTGTTGAACCCCTCAGTGCCTTGCACATAGAAAAAATAATAAAGTTTTCTTAAATTTAATCTAGAATATAGATGTTAGAGATCCTCATACCCACTCCACTCTACTCCCATGTTACAAATGAAGAAACTGAGGCTCACAGAAGCCAAACCAGTTATTCAACACAACAGCTAGTAAAGAGGAGAAGGAAAGGTTCCTACTGAAGATTTTCGAGTGCAGATCCAGTGTGTTTTCCACTGTGTCTGCTGCTATAGGCCCTGGGTGTTTTTCTGTATATAAAAGAAGATAAACCTTTAATCCAGGAAACCACTCAGCTCCATCAGCCTATAGCAGGGGTGTCAAACTCAAATGCCATTAAATCATACATAAGGATCCCTGTGGGCTATACATTGACTTAGAAAACCATAAATTAGCCATCTATGTCTTATTATATTTTAATTTATTGTGTGTGTTAAATATTTCCTAATTACATTTTGATATAGTTCAGGCTACATTTGGGAGTGTTGCTGATTACTTCCCTGGGTACGTTGAGAAGATGGATTCCCCCGTGCCCTCCAGCACCAGGGGCCTGTTGGCCGTAGTCATCCTGCTAGTGCTGGCCTTGGGCATTTATAAGCTTTTCCTGAAAGCCCAGAATGAGGATCTCCCTCCGCCCTACACTGAGCATCCCCAGGACCACCAGAGGTTCTTCCAGGCGTCCCCACCCCCGCCTCCTCCTCCCCCAGGCTTCAAGTCCTATTTCACAGCATCAGGCACACCCGGATGGGGCTTTGGCAATTCTTTCACGGGTCCCCAAGCGTTTGGCCACTCTGGCCCAGGATTCTGGACTGGATTGGGGACTGGTGGCCTTTTAGGCTATTTGTTCGGGAACACGAAGGGAACATCCCTTCGTGGTCGCCATCTCTAACAGTTAAAATTTAGGGGAGATGGGGAGACTGAGGCAGGTAGAAATTAGTTTCTCTCTGCAAGGAGTATTATATTTTTTAGAGGTTTATTAAAGGTTAAAGATTAAAAAATATACAAGTAAGAAACATGTGCCTAGGCTAGAGGCCTAGACAAAATAACCTCACATCATTGAAGAGACGCCTCTGCTCCAAAACGGAAGTCCAAAAGAGCCGAGAGAGCCCCTCAAAAGCCTTTGAATCAGCTTAAATACCTTCTTGATCTCGGCCCAGGTGAGATTACAAGGCATTCTGGGGAAGTGGAGCAAAGGTTCATGGGGATTGTAGTCCTGTATTCGAGTCTATTTTTTACACATCTTAGGTTGTTGGCACATTTGATATCCCTAGTTGAGATCCCACTGAGTTGCCTGAAGTTCATAAGGTTAATTTCTTATTTCTTTTTTAAAAAACTCTTTCTACCTTAGAATCAATACTAAGTATTGGTTTCAAGGCAGAAGCAAGACTGACTTTAAAGAGGGTTTGGGGGGAAGAGCCTGGCTTCAAAAACATTTTAAATATATATATTTGAGAAGCAAAATATTGGGGAGATGACGTTAGTTCTGAATCCCCTCCTCCATTTTTGGAGTTGTGATTCCCTCAGAGAATTAAAATTTTCTTGATGGGAAAATTGAAAAATAACACATTTTGTGAATTTTCTAATGGATATTTGGAGTTGGTCATATAGCATGGTGCATCCAGCTACTCACGACTGTCCTTTGTTCCTAGGGCCTCAGCCATTGTTTTCTGGGAGTCCAAAATCCCTTTTATCCTAATAAGATTCTGAACCGACAGGTTTGTGCCTTTTTCTGAATCTAATATTGCTTCATCTTCTTCTCTAGATATTTGTACATGCTTCATATTACCTAAATAAAGCAAAATGACTGTAAAACCAGAGCAATGTTGCCTGTGGTCTCTGCTCCCAGAACAATAATTGTTTTTAAAAATTAATTGTTCATTTCGAATAGTCTTCTTAAGAGAGTGTGTTTAAAAACATTGTCTATGGTGAGTGCAGAAGAGTGTGCTTAGGACCAGTGAAAGCCACTCACAGAAGGCAAAAACCACCCTGCCCAAATCACCAGGTTTCCTGGTTGGGAGGGACCTCTAAGACCATCGAGTCAAATCTGGACTTGAACAGGAATCTCCTCCATCAGCTCTTCACCAAGGGATCATTCAACCTTTGCTGGAAGACTTTTAGTAAGAGGACTCTACTCCAAAAGCACTCAATAGATTTTCTTTTAAATTCCTTACCTTCTGTCTTTGAATCAATACTGTGTATTGCTTCCAAGGCAGAACACTAGTAAGGGTTAGGCATTAGGGGTTAAGTGACTTGTCCAGGGTCACACAGCTAGGAAGTGTCTGAGACCATGAAGTATCTGAACCCAGGACCTTCCAACACAAACCACCGAGCCACCTAGCTCCCTAGCTCCCTCCCTTTTCACTTTTAAACAGTTCTCCTTATTAGGAAGTTTCTCCTAACACCAGGCCTCAGTTTGCATTTTGGCATCTTTTACCTTGTCTTACTCTCTGGGGTGGAACAGCTAACTCCTTTCCCCATGGGACAGCTCTTCAAATGCTTGAACTTAATCAAGAATTTAAAGCTCCTCCCTCTGCCCTTGATTCTAAGGATTCCTGTAATTCTGTCTTCTTTTATTTCTTGATGGAAATGAAAACCCTTTAGCACCAACTCACTAAATAAAAACCAGCCTTCCTCAAGCTGCTGAACATCATGAGAGATTAATAATAAAAACACATAGCCTTTATTCTGTACCAGGCAATATGCTAAGCCCTTTAGAATTGTTATCTCATAATACATGCATACCCCACATTGAATTGCTTGTCATGTCCAGAAGGAGGGAGCGAAGAAGGGAGAGAGACAACGCGAGTCATATAACTTCAGAAAACTCATGTGGAAATTTATTACTAAAATAAAAAAAGACAAAACATAGAATTACTATCTCATTTGAGTTTCACAACAACCCTGGGAGGGTAGGTGCTGTTATTAGCCCCATTGTATAGCTAGGGAAACTGAGGCAAACAGAGGTTAAGTGACCCACCTGTGGACACACAACAATAAATGTCTGGGTCCAGATTTGATCTCAGGAAGGCTCCAGCCTCAGGGCACCACTTAGCTGCCTAGAATCACAGCCCAGACTTTTCTTTATATCCAAGTCATCAAAGGCCAACCAACGAACAATACTTTTTAAGAACTTTGACCTTGAGAGTTCTAGAACCATGGCATTCAAGGTCTAGAGTTCTTTTGATCAGTATTCTCCACAGTTTGGGAGGTGGCTTATTGAGTCACTGTGACCACAAAGATTCATCACTATTGGTCATTCCCCTGTTAAAGAGCCTTTCCTACCTCAGTTAGGCTGGTCTTTAATGCCCTCCTGCCTTACCACCACACACACAGTCTGCCTCTGGAGCTGGAAGGGCCTCCCAGTCCAGAAAGTCTAGCCCCATCATTATCCAGATAACAAGACGGTGCCTAAGGTGAGGGCAGAGCCTAGATTTATACCTAGGTTCTCCAGGATCTCCAAATCCCACCTCTGTAAAATCCATATTGGGTGCTTTACAGCGGGATTCAAAAAGCACCTCAAGGAAGAAGAGTCATTACTCATGAGAGACATCAAGAAAGGTTGGTTCTCTGGAGAAGAGGCCATTTTTATTGGATTTTAATGGCCAAACAGGAATTCACCAGGTGAAGGGAGTACTAGAGGGGATGGTAAGGTGGTTTCTAGGTTTGTCTTGACTTCCCTAAAGCCTAGACAGTGGTTCATTCAGCGTTAGAGCAGTCTTCTAGAGGAATGAAAAAAGAAAACAGAATTTTGCCAACCATTCTCAGAGCTATGGAATTGTTTTATAGGGAAGTTTGGAGCCATCTCACAGCATGATGGACTGGCTGACATATCCTGAATGAGTGTCTGGGGATGGAGAAGGGAACTAGACCTCCTGGCCCCTGATCCCTGTCTCCTGGGGCCAGCCAGGCAAAAGCATAGCCTAGCCAGGCTTTGAGGGCAATAACAGGTAGTCAAACCAAGGCAGCTAAATCAGCCATCAGCATTTATTAAGTAGCTACTACATCCTAAGCACTGGGAATATAAAGACAAAGGGAAGAACTGTTTCTACCTCTAAGAAACTACAATTTATTTGCTTTCTGGGAGGATACAACATGGCAGCAAGAGAATCGTTTGGCAGATGGCCTAATCTCGCAATCATTTTGGAAGGTTAGGAGGTTATTTAGACATCTAGGTGAGATAGTGGACAGTGTTGCATTTGGAGTCTTGTTCTTCCTTGGACACTTACTAGCTGTGTGACCCCCTTAAGCTGCCTGCTTTAGTTTCTTAATCTCTAAAGTGGGGATAGCATCACCTCATAGGATTATTGTAAGGATAAAATGAAGTAACATATACAAAGTGTTTTGAATATCTTAGAGAATGAGTGCTATAGAAATTTGAGCTGTTGCTTTTTAAAAACTCTTAACTTCTGTCTTAGAATCAATTCTAAGAATCTATTCTAAGACAAAAGAGTGGCAGGGTCCAGGCAACTGAGGCTAAGTGATTTGCCTAGGATTGCACAGCTAGAAGTATCTGAGGCTAGATTTGAACCCAGATCCTCCAAACTATAGGTCTATCCACTGAGCTCCATGAGTCTTGAAGGAACATAGGAATTCTAAATAGGAGAGGTAAGGAGAGAGCAAATTCTAGTCCTGAGGATGGGAGAGGGCAGCTTTTGCAAATGCACTGAGGCAAGAGTTGGAATTCCAGGTTCTGTAAATAGTAGTGAGTCCAGTTTGACTGGGTGTAAAAGGGTGAAGGGGAATAATGTAAACTGTTTATTGAAGTAGCTTAAAGCCATATTGTGAAAGCTTTTAAAGACCAAGATAATCAAATCTGGCTTTAGAAATGTCCTAGCTGTGTGACCCTGGGCAAGTCACTTAACTTCAATTGCCTAGCCCTTGCCACTCTTCTGTCTTAGAGTTGATACCGACATGGATGATAAGGGTTTTAAAAAGAAAAAAGAAAAAAACTAACCAAACTGAAGAGTTTGTAACTTCTTGAGCAGTGAGTGATTTAAGTGCTTTAAGAAGATTTTTTTTATTCAAAGATATTTTATTTTCCCAATTACAGATGAAAACAATTTTCAACATACATTTTTCAAAATTATAAACTCTAAATGATCTCCCTCCTTCCCTTCCCTCCCCCTCCCGAAGATGGTAAGCAATTTGATCTGGATTATACATGTATTTATCATAGAAAACATACTTAAGAAGATAATTTTGACAGCTTTGTGGAAAATGAATGGGAGAAAGAAGAAATGGAGGTAGGGAGGCCAGTTAGGAGGCTGTCGTAATAGACTTAGTGGGACATGATAGAGGTCTGAAGCAGGATGATTGTGATGTGAGTATAGTAAGGAATATTGTGGAAGAAGTAGCAATAAGGCTTGACAAGTGATTAAATATGAGTGAGGGAAAGAGAATGAAGAATTGAGGATGACTTCCTTTCCACTGGGCCACAGACATGCTTCTGAGATGGAGTCCAGTGGTTTCTCCAGATTTCCAAAGTGGTCCATAATGCAAAGAAGTTTCCAGATCCCTGATCTAGAGGGGAAATAATGAGGTTCATGCTGTACAACTTGAGCTGAGGGGGCTGAGAATACGAAGACAAAAAGAGCTAGTAAAGATCTGGAACCAACCTCTCTGAATATCTCACTAATGCATCAACTTCCAATGATCTCAGCATGATTTGCCATGTTGGCCCCCCTCTGTCTCTGTGGAGGTCACTCCTCTCGCTAGCTCAAAGGCTGGGAAAGTGCTTCTTTCTCTCTTCCCTTCTCTTTCACGAGCTTTCCTCCCTTGGACAGCTGGGCAGAGCTGTTTTGCACTGTCCAGGGCTCCTTCCTGCTGCATCAAGGAGACGGCTGGGTTGCCAGAGAAACATTTGAAGGCCCCACTGCAGCTACATTGGCTGGTACTCTGCAGCTAGACTAAGCAGAATTGAGCCCAGCAAATTCCTATGGCATTAAGAGAATCATAGATCAAGTGTTTCCATCCTTCACTGCAATATTTTCCAGGGTCATTTAGTCCTACTTTAGATCTCAAGAAAGAAGTCATTGCTTCCATTCAATCTCCCAGTTCATGTCCTCCCCTCCTCCTCCCAATTGCTTTGCATTTACACTATATGTATATATATATGCATATATTTATATATGTATGTCTATATTTTTATTAATATATAATATTATATTACGATATATTATATATATAATTTACTTATCTGTGTACATGTTATTTCCTTCTAGTTGAATTTAAGTTCTTTGAGGGCAAGAACTGATCCATTTTTGTCTTTGTATTCCTAGAGGTTAGTCCAATGACTGACACATAGTAGGTTTTTTTATATGCTTGTTAGAATAAACTGAATTGAGCTTAACTCAAGGCTTTCTGACAATATACAAATTATTGGACTATATTATGTTAGCATAATCCCTGGCACATAGTAGGTACTGAATAAATGGTCGAATAGGATTAAATTGGATTGATGGTAAATAATCAATCAACTAACATTATTAAGTATCTACTATATGTCAGGCACCCTGGTAGATGCTACACCAAAAGGGAGAAAAGAAATATATGTGCTGATCAGCCACCAGTTTCTCAATGATCTGCTGCAGCCCTGGGGAAGCAATAGATTAAAAGCGGGAGCTCCAAGACAGTGGAGTCCTGGCCAGGGCTTTGGGCTAGATATAGACCGCAGGAGCCACTGGGACTAATGCTGATTTATACCCTGGAGGGCAAAGCGAACAAGAGCCTTTTCCAGCTACATACCTAGCATTTTGAATACACCAGCCATGAGTTAGCTAGATGCAGACACACTCAGAGTTTCTAGGGAGGCCCTCAAGAATCTCTCGGAGATTCTAGCTGATTGTATACATTGGTTTCCTCTTCCCTCTGGGGGTTTGGGGGATGGGCAGTGGTCAGACTAAATTAAATGGGTCTCCTAAGCTTATGTGGCTCTCTTTCTTCCTGCTGTTTCTATTAGCCCTGGAAGTCGTTGCTCCCTGACCTCCATACTTCATCTCCTTCTTTTCTCCCTTGATAATAAGTCTTTGTCAATGGCTTGTCCTCTGGCCCAGCTGGTCCTGGTGGGTGAAGGCTCAAATGCTGTTTTCACCAACTGGTGAAATGAGAAACCGAGCCTGATAGCGCTGGCGTAGAGGTAGATGCTTACGACTCAGCCAGTTTTCTTTTCTATTCTAAAAGGGTGAATTTCGTGTTGGCAAGGAGGATTGGCATTGAGACTGGCCCAGGTACTTGGCAGCTAAATTGCTCTATTGAGATACTTCTCTTTGCTTCTGGCAACACAGCCCTATCATTCTGACTTGCAAAAAAGTTAGTGCAATTATTCTGCTTAGGTCAATTTCTCTTGGTGTTTATTTCCATGGTGCAATGTCTAGGCATTGGATCAGTAGAGTAAAGGTAATATTCATGGCATTTACTTTCAGATCAGGCGCCTGGGGCAAAGCTGCCCATACAGATGAGAAAAAGTGAGCAAATCACCTCCTTCAGTCCTCTCTAACTCCCATGGTCTCAGGCACCCAGCTCAGCCCGCAAGTAACCTGATCAAGGTCCTTAGTAATTATGGAAGACATGGAAGTGGAGGATGACTCTCTTCTCCAGCACAGGAAAGCATTTTTTCTTTCTGATCTCCATTCCATTCTTCCTCCCATTCACACCCCTCCAAACACACTGGTCCCTGTACTTTAAATTCCATCTCTTACCTCCATGCTTTTGTACACATCTTCTGCCATTTCTGGACTGCTCTCCCTCTTTATCTCTGCTTCTTAAAGCCCCCAGCTCCCTTCAAGGATTATATTAAGTGCTATTTACTTTAAGAAGACTTTTCAGATTGACCTGGTTATTAGCCTTCCATTCCTTCCCTTCTATCCTGAAATAACATTGTATTTGCTTTTGTATATATCCTGTATATACTTATTTGTGAAAAATATTGTATTTTCACAGTAGCCTGTAACTTCCTTGAGGATATGAACTGTATCATTTTTGTCTTTGTATCTCTACTGCTTAGCACACTGCCTAGAAAATAGTAGATGCTAAATAAATGCTAGTTGATTGATTAATGAATAGATTAAGCAAGGAGTTGCAAGTAATTTCTAATCCTAAATCATAGTGAGGCTTCTAACAGACTCTGCCCTTAGTTACACGGAAATAGGACATAAAAAGAGAGAAAGCCTGAGAGGCTCAAAGACCTTGTTCCCTGAGATAAGTAATTTTCTTTTGGAGAGGAAATGCCTTTACAAACAAGGTGCTGAGAACCAAAAGATTCCTAAAAGTAGGAAAAGCTGCTATGGGTTTTTCTTCCTAATCTGATGATGGTATATGTGAGGGCTTTGCTGTTCTAAGAGATCTTTGGGGGAAAAAAAATAGATGGCAGAATCCTTTCTTCTTTTTATGGGGAAGAGGCAACATCTTAGTCAAGGACTCCAGCTGAAGCCAAAATAGGGAGACTCAGTGTAGCTATACTTGACAGAGACCAGAGATGATTATAAGACTCCCAGAATTCTACTAAACAGGACCACCAGGGAGAATCACCCAGCAGAAGCTACAAAGCATGCCCACAAACTTGGCAAAGATGGTGAGCCCCCTAAGACAAGGAGCAGGTCCAAAGGGATCCATTCAGTGACATCACCAGAAGACAGCCACAATTAGTGGGATCAGAGACATAAGGTGGACGTCCCACTACACATGGACCTTGATCACACAAATTCCCTAGCCAGCTGTCTTCCCAATTTATATCTATTCTTCCCAGTTACAATGTGTGTTTTTGGGGGAGAATGTCCCTCAGGTTTATGGAAGAAATATTTTATTACTACTTTTTCATGACATGCCTTTGCTCTTAACTAATCTGGTTCATTATGATAAAAAGCTGATTTTACAAAGTAAATTCACTGACAGGAGTTCATGAGATATCATTTTTCATCAAATACAGATCCACAGAAGATTTGAAACTCCAGGTAGTCTCCTTTTGATGAAGCACATTAGAGTTGTAGGTGCTCCCTCCCAGATGCTATCTTTGCCTCCAGTCTAATAAGAATAGAAAAGAATGTAAGTTCCTTTTGGGCAGGAATAATTTTTCCCCTCTTTATCCTTAATACCTAAGACAGTATCTTGTACACAATAAGCACTTAATCAATACTTGTTGAACTCAACTGAATTGAATCTTCTGCTTTGTAGCTTCTACTTTTCCTTCCCTCATTCCTTCCTTCCCTTATTCCTTTCTTCCTTTCCTCCCTCCTTCCTATTCTCCTTCCATTCTTCCTTCTTTTCTCCTCTTCTTTCTTTCTTCCTTCCCTCCTTACTTCCTTCCTTCTTCCTCCTTCCTTCCTTCCTTCCTTCCTCCTTTCTTCTCTCCTTCCTTCCTTGTTTCCTTCCTTCCTCCCTCCCTTCCTGCCTTCCTTCCTCCCTCCCTTCCTGCCTTCCTTCCTCCCTCCCTTCCTTCCTTCCTTCCTCCTTTCTTCCCTCCTTCCTTCCTTCTTCCTTTCTTCCCTCCTTCCTTCCTTCTTCCTATCTTCCCTCCTTCCTTCCTTCTTCCTATCTTCCCTCCTTGCTTCCTTCCTTCCTTCCTTCCTTCTTTCTTTCCTTCCTTCCTCCTTTCTTCCCTCCTTCCTTTCTTCCTTCCTTCCTTCCCTCCTTCCTTTCTTCCTTCCTTCTTTCCTTCCCTCCTTCCTTCCTCCCTCCTTTCTTCTCTCCTTCCTTCCTTTCTTCCTTCCTTCTTTGGGCCCTTCAAATTCTTGAAGGTAGTGGATCAGATTGCCCCTAACTTCAAAAGGAAAAAAAACCCAAACAAACCAATTCTATGAGAAAACATTCTTGGACTCAGATTAGTAATTACTCACTCTAGTAATATGTTATTGGGGAAAGTTGACTTAGCAGTCTAGTGTTTTCATGTGCACGATTCTAAGTAAGCTTTAGTGAGACGATGCTCTTTTCATTCTTATTATGAATAAAACATGGTCCTACAAATGGTTTTTGAAAATCCCTGGGTCCACAGAAGTTGTCTTTGGTTTGTCCAGTATATTTTAGTGTCCCAGTTAGCTGTGACATGTAGGCATCTTGGCTTCTCCTCATGGTCTTCAAGGTTAATGTCATAGGGAAAGGGAGAGAGAGGAAGTGGACCTGTGATTGCTGGTATCAGAATCTCCCAGATGAGCAAACTCCCTCTACCAATTCAGATTTAAAGTTCTTCATTATCACAAAGGCTTTATACTATTTAAGTCCTTCTTCCTCACACCTCCATTTCTTGGAATGTATTATTCTTGGAATATAGTTAATATTTACTTATCTGAGTACACACTGCCTTCCATCTCATTTAGTATGATTTAAATTACTTGAGGGAAAGGTTTGTTTGTTTTTGTCTTGTATCTCTAGCCTCTAGGACAGTGCCTGGTACATATCAGAAGTTCAGTAAATCCTTGTTGAATTAACTGGTAGGAAGAGTAACTGGTAGGAAAATTAGGAATCAGGAAACCAGTTTTTTTTTCTTTTTGTAAAAAATCCTTAACTTCTATTTTAGAATAGATAATAAGTAAGCAGAAGAGAGGTAAGGGTTAGGCAATTGGGATTAAATAACTTTCCCAGGGTCATATAGGTAGGTCAAATTTGAACCCAGGTCCTCCTGACTCCATATCTGATGCTCTTCTACTGTGCTACCTGGCTGCCCCAAGAGCAGTTTCTAGTTTGGGTTCAATCATTAACTAACAATTTTATTATGTACCTACTATGTGCTAGGTACTTTGTGAGGTACAAGTACAAAGAATGAAACATTAATTCACTGAGTGATCATGGGCACTTGATAGATTGATAGATCACTGGTAACTTTGGTGACAGATGGCCTAACTGCTGATCCCCAAGAGCCCTCAGTTTATGATTCTTTTTTTTTAAACCCTTACCTTCAGTCTTGGAATCAAAACTGTGTACTGGTTCCAAGGCAGAAGAGTGGTAAGAGCTAAATGATGGGGGTTAAGTGACTTGCCCAGGGTCACACAGCTGGAGTGGTAAGAGCTAAATGATGGGGGTTAAGTGACTTGCCCAGGGTCACACAGCTGGGAAGTGGCTGAGGCCAGATTTGAACCTATGACCTCCCGTCTCTAGGCCTGGCTCTCAATCCACTGAGCTACCCAACTGCCGCCTCAGTTTATGATTGTTCATGAGACATTCCTTGATCCTGCTAGTTGTTATGGTTCTTGTTTCAATTTTACTTGTTTAATTGCTGACATTTCTATGTGCCCTCCATTAGAATGTAAATTTCATGAATGCCTCATTTTTGTCTTTGAAAATGCAGAGTGTACATCAGTTCCTTGTATATTAGTGCCTAATGGTTTGAGATTTTCTAAATGACAGGATACCTTCACATCCTTGAGATTACAAAGTGGTCCCTCACTGCTTTTAAGATTGGGCCACCAATATATTATGGATAAGGCATGTTAAAGCTAATCATTATTCTATATTTTTATCTTTAATATATTTCTTTCAATAAAGGAAGAAAAACTTAAAAAAAAAAGATTGGGCCACCAATAGCACAGATTCCCTCAGTATGGGCTTTGCCTAGCTGTTTTCTAAGTAATTTTGTCAGGTATCATTTCTCCTTCTTTGCCTAGGACATGAGGGACTGTAGGGCTTTTGTCCAAATATGGCAGGTTCTTCTTTGGCTGGTTATGAAAATAGAAAACTTGACTAATTTGTTTTAATTTTGTTTGCTCTCCTGCCAGTCACTTTCAGATTCAACAGGACTTAAAATGATGTGACTCGTCTGGATCTCTAGCTAAGCTTCAATTTCATTGTTTCTCATAGTTTTCGAAGGTTGATACTGTTCATAGTTCCCCCCCCACATTGTTTCTCTGACTTTTGAGTCAGGAAGAGTAGGGCTTGCTCCAGGCACTTGGTAACTATGTGACTTTTCAGCAAGACACTTGCCTTTTCACCACCTATAAAATGACAGTTCAATCATTTGGTAACTAAGCGTTCTTCCAGCTTTGAGCCTTTGATCCATGATTCCAGGGTTTTTCAAAAGAGTCTGGATTAGCTGTGTGACCCTGGGCAAGTCACTTGACCCCCATTGCCTACCCTTACCACTCTTCTGCCTTGGAGCCAATACACAGTATTGACTCCAAGACGGAAGGTAAGGGTTTAAAAAAAAAAAAAGAGTCTGGATTGCACACCGATATGATTCATGATTGCCCTCTTTCTACTCCCTGGCAAGGATATTTGTTTTTTGCTGGCAAAGAAAGTTACCATCCTAAGATGGAACCACCATCCTCTTGGTTACCCAGGTTTGCTACCTCGGAGTCATTTCTTTCCTTCACCCTCCACTCTGGACTCATTCAATTAGTTGCCAGATTCTGTCCATTTTATTTCCTCCATATGTCTCTCACCTTTTCCTTTTCTCCATTCATAAAACCATCCTCTAGGTCGTGCTTTTATTATTTTTCACCTAGACTATATAGCAATAGTCCTCTAATTGGTTTCTTGTCCTCTTTTCTCTCCCCTTTTCAATCATCCTCTGCCAAACTGGCATTCCTAAAGCAAAAATCTGACCATCTCCCTCAGTCCTTCTCCAGAAACTTCAGCAGCTCTAGGATAAAATACAAATCCCTTTATTTGGCATCTAAAGCCCTTTAGAGTCTGACTCTAGTCAGCCTTTCCAGGCTCAATGCACTTCTCCCCTTCATGCACTTCAACATCATCAAAGCTAACATTTATATAGTGCTTCCTATGTGCCAGGCATTGGGCTAAACACCTTACAGTTTTTTATCTAATTTGATCCTTACAACACAGAATATAGATGCTATCATTATCCCTATTTTACAGATGAGGAAATTGAGGCAAAGAGAAGTTAAATGACTTGCCTAATGGCTAGTATCTGAGGCTGGATTTGAACTCAGGTGTTTCTGACTCTAGTCATAGCTGCCTCTTATCTGTGACTTTTCATTTCCTGCCTATATACTTTTAGAGATGGTCTCCCATACCTAGAATAGGTCAGTTAGGTGACACAGTGGATTAAGTGCTGGGACTGGAGTCAGGAAGACCTAATTCCCTAGTACAGTGCCTAGCACCAAATACTAAATGATTGATAAATGCTAATTGAATTGATTTTCTGGATTCTTTTGGCTTCCTGGTTGTGGTAATTATTTTATATTGGTTAAACTATTTACAGGAAATGTGATAAGCAAGGTAAACATCTTTGTTTTTTTCTTTTTCCTAATTTGGAGCACCAATGACGCCCTGGAATGGATCAGAGTAGAGGTGTTGTGATGACCTGAGGTGCTGGAATTGTGTTTTCTCCTTTTTCTTTTTTTATTCTAGTTTGAAGTCAACTTTGACCTTTGCTCCAATGGAGATGGCACACTTGCATGCTCAAAGTTGATTGTGATAGGACTTACCACGTCAGTCATTAGTCATTTTCTATCCTTTAAGATATAGTCATGGGATCACAAGAACATGGCTTTAGAGGGATCATAGAGGCCATTTGACCTGATCTCTTCATTTCACTTTTTAAAAATAAACCGTTACTGATATCTCTTGGTTTTAGATCACCTATATTTCCCAGTGTATCCCTTCCTTCTCCAAACCTTCTTGGAGAGTTATCTTAAAAAAAAAAAAAAGAAAATCCAGAAGAACTAATAAATTCAATTTAATTCATTTTCAATTTCAATTCAATAATTCAAATTCAAATTCAAAATAAATTCAAATATTCTGTTGACTTCACTCTGTATTAGTTCACAAACATTTTCCTATGCTTCTCTGTATACATCATATTCTTGATTTCTTACAGCACAGTCATATTTCATCACATTTATGTACTTGTTTAGCCATTTCTTAATTCATGGGCATCTACTTTGGCTATACTTTTTAACTACAACAAAAAGACCTTGGGTCTTGTCCTTTACCTCCTTGGGGTATATCTCTGGCTCTGGGTCAAGTGGAATGACCATTTTAGTCACTTATTTTGGATAATTTCAAATTGATTGCCAGACTGTCCAGCCACCTCATTTTTAAGGATGAGTAACAGAAGCCCTCAGGGGTTAAAGGACTAGTCCGTGCTCATATAAGGCTAGGATTTGTACATTTGCTCTGAATCCAAATTCAGCTCTTTCCTTTATTCCACACTATCTCCCTTCCTCATGTTTTTGGTGGCACTGTGCAGTGTCATTATGTTGAGGGACTTTCAGTTATCTTCCAGAAAAAAAAAATCTGTGACATCTAGACCTAAGGTTTTCAAGTAATCTATAGATCCCTTGTTATCTTTCATTTTTCTTTTTTTTTTAAACCCTTACCTTCAGTCTTGGAATCAAAACTGTGTACTGGTTCCAAGGCAGAAGAGTGGTAAGAGCTAAACAATGGGGGTTAAGTGACTTGCCCAGGGTCACACAACTGGGAAGTGTCTGAGGTCAGATTTGAACCTAGGACCTCCTGTCTCTAGGCCTGGCTCTCAATCCACTGAATTACCCAGTTGCCCCCCCCCACCCCAAACTGTATTTTTTTTTAAACCCTTACCTTCAGTCTTGGAATCAAAACTGTGTACTGGCTCCAAGGCAGAAGAGTGGTAAGGGCTAGGCAATGGGGGTCAAGTGACTTGCCCAGGGTCACACAGCTAGGAAGTGTCTGAGGCCAGATTTGAACCTAGGACCTCCTGTCTCTAGGCCTGACTCTCAATCCACTGAGCTACCCAGCTGCCCCCCAAACTGTATTTTCTAAGATATCATTCACCATCAACCATGTGCTTATCTTCCCATGGAAATCACCAAGCATCAAAGTGTACGTTGACCTCTTTCTGGAGGATCTAGTCAATGTCTTCATCCGATTTTGCTGTCTTTGAGTAATAATAGTTAGCATTTCTATAGTACTTTAAGGTTTGCTTTATAAATATTTTATTTTATCCTTATAACAACTCTGAGAGGTAAGTGTTATTATTATTCCCAGATGGGGAAACTGAATTTGACAGAAGTGAAGTGGCTCGTCCTGGTCAAATAGCTAGAAAGGGTCTAAGGCTGAGTATGAACTCATGTCTTGACTTTAACAATCCATTGCTTCATCCTCTTCAGAAGAGATTGGCACAGAAACTTAAATTATCTTCATTTGCTCTTTTTACATATATTTTGCTGATATGGTTTTGCATAAAATACTCACATGTCCCATGGCCTGATGTTTCTTGTTACTTTGGGGTGCATGGTGAAATCCACTCTGCCAACTCTTTTCTTGACTCTCCAAGAAGAACTTACATATCATACTTCTATTTAGCTACCACTTATTTCTGTATTCTATATTCTTTTTTTTTGGGGGGGGGAAGGGACAGACCTTTGACTTCATAGGAATAAGTGATGAACTTAAGCTACCATTATAGGTTGGTACCTTATCTAAATTATTAACCTAAAATAATTTTTTAGGGGCCTTGTGTGGTTAAGTGACTTGCTCAGAGTCACCTTTATGTCAGTGATGAGACTCGAACTCTGGTCTTCCTGACAATGAAGCCAGCTTTTTATCCAGTAATTATGAGAATATTCATCTCAGTGGATTCAATTTTTCTAATAGCATTTCTAATCAATGGTTCTTGGGTCAAAGTTTTGCAGGAACTCTTGTTTGTTTGTTTGTTTTTGTTTTGTTTTTATGCCCAGTGTGGCACCTGGCATTCAGTAAATACTTAATAAATATTTGTTAATTTACTGCGACGGTTATTATTGACAGTCTATAAATGGTGAGATACTGAACACAGATTCTCAAATTTCCTTCAAAGTTTAGCTCAGAGGCCACTTCCTACATGAGGCTTTTCCTGATCTGTCTCTACTTCCCTGCCCCATCCTCTAGCTATTAGTTCCTTCCCTCAAGAAATGACTTTGCAGTTATCTTTTATATATTTATACACATATCTAATTGGGAACTGGAGCAGGCACAGACCCCACCAAATTATTCAATAGATAGACTATATCTGTCCATTTGGAGATAGCTAGGGAGCCTTCTTCCAGGAGAGTTGCCATGATGGAAGTGCCTTTTCTATATTGTGAAACCTGCATGGATATTCTGTAACTGGTTCAAGTTGGCTAACAACCTGGCCAAGATCTAGATTGGGTGCAGAGGCATTCAACAAGATCTTCAGACTGGAAGCTTTCTCCTGTCTTTGCTGACTACTGACCTACCTGGCTTCCTTAGAATCCCAGCTAAAATCTCATTTTTTACAGGAATCATTTTTTAGCCTCTTAATTTTGATGTCTTTCCTCTGGTAATTATTTCCTAGTTTTCTTGTATATAGCTTGCTTTGAATATATTTGTTTGTATATTGTCTCTTTCCTTAGATTGTGAGCTCCTAAATGGCAGTGACTGTCTTTTGCCTTTTTATGCACAGCTACTGGCAAATAGGAGATAATAAATATTGATTGTTTAGTTGAAAAAAGCCCCAATGAGTGGACTTTAATCCTTGGTCTTTGTCTTTGTTGTTTTTCATTCTATGTGAATGATGTGGATACTCCAGGATCTTGTGGGTCAGGAGCTGCTCCAGTATCTTGGTGTACCAGAGTCGGGTCTCAGAGAAGTGACCATAAGTAGCCCAACCATCTAGCACAATGTCTATTAATAAATGCTTACTAATTGATTTCTCTCCCCTTCTTCCTTTTTGGCTATTCTATTGCTGTCACTGAGGACTGAGGATCTGAAGGGCTGAGAATCATTGTGTTTCACCAGTGACAGAATCAAAGAATTTGAGAGTAGGAGAGATCTTGGCAGTCATCTGGTCCAACCCATATGGGAAAGGAATCCCTACTATGATATTCCCAAGTGGCCATCCAATCTTTGCTTGAAGTTCCCCAAGAAGTGAGACTCCATTACCTCTTGCAGATATCCATTGAACTTTTGGACAGCTCTAATGATGAGGAAGCTTTTCCTGACAACAAGCCTTGTAATATAAGCCAATAAGAAAGGTCACACCCACCTACACTGGTGAATTGGGGAGAAAGAGAGAAAGGGTTTAGAGAATGAGAGGGGAGAAGAGATTGATCTTCCCCTCTCTTCCCTTGGTGAAGACAACCTGAGTTTGACTCCCTGAGGGACAGAAGATGTCACCTCAGAGAATGGAGTTGGGAGGTGGAGGTTAAGGACTGGATGAGAAGGCTTTAGGGAAATGACCCACTACCTCCCTTCTTGATCTTAGCTATTGTTGAGAGGCAGGATAGATTTTCCTGCCTCTGGATCCTCCTGGTACCCCAACTACCACTTTTCCCTTTAAGATCTCAGTTCTATCCTCAGCCTTGGTCTTGAGCTAGTACTCCTCTTTGGGGAGAGGTATGGTTCTCCCCAAATCTTCAGTTCCCTTCTTTGGTGTCAAAAAGTAGGCAGACGATCTAACTAATAACACTTTAATAGAGAACCACACAGGGAAGGAAATTGAAAGTTGGTTAAGGAAAGTGGGTAGGAGTCCCAAGAGACTGGCAGACTGACCCCCCCAAACCTTGGGGGGTCCAGGTCCTCAGCCTTGATCCCTCTTCTGGTCAGCTGCTGGTTGTCCCTATTCTTGAGCTAATCTGATCAAATTGCTGAAGTTTGGGAGAAATTGGGGATAGAGAGGTGGATAGATGGTTTCTTCAAAGTCCAATCTACAATATTTGAGATGAGCAAAAGACTTCCAGGGATCACCAGAAAGCAGTTGGTGTCCAAAGAGAAATCTCCAGCCTCCGAGATCCCTCTTGTCAGGCTCTCAGCTGAAGGAGTGAGAGTTAAAGCGGTAGTTTTGAGTTCTCCTCAGCCTCTGTTCTCACCCTGGAATCCTGGGTCTCTTCCTTTCTGCCCCTCTCCCATATGGGCTACTTCTTGCTTCACTGGATGAGATTTTCTTCGTTTGCATCTTCCTCTCTTTTGCATATTCTTCTCTTATAGCCTAAATTTGTGATTTCTTTCCTTGGTTCTACTCTCTAGGGTCAATGAACAAACAAAATTCCTCTTCTACCTGACAGGCCTTCAGTTCTTGAAGATAAGGTAGCACAATGGTTCTCAACCTTTCTAATGCTGTGACCCCGCAATACAGTTCCTCATGTTGCAGTGACCCCAAATCAAAAAATTATTTTGGTGGCTACTTCAGAACTGTAATTTTGCTACAGTTATGGTTTGGAATGTAAATACCTGATATGCATTATGTATTCTCATTGCTACAAATCAGACATAATTTAAACATAGTGATTAATCACAAAAACAATATTTAATTATATGTTGAGAAATATTAATCCAGCAGGAGGCAGCCTGAGTGTTGGGGCGGGAGATAAGTCCTGCCTGGGGAGGGGGTCTGCAGACACTACCTTCTTCTTCCTGTTGTCTCCCTCCAGTTGAGGCTTCACTTTGCTGGGGTTACTCGGCTCCTCCGTTATCCGCTCCAGGAGTTATCCACTCCAGGACTCGGTCTTAACCCCTCTGGAGCCAGCACCTGAGTGGGCTCTCTGGGTCTCTGTTTGAGTCCAGTCTCCAGGCAACAGGGTAAATCCATTGCCTGCTGCTGATAAATAGGGTTGCTGATAGATAACTAATATTAGTACAATGTGAGGACAGCAGGGTCCCCGTTCTTTCCGAGATCTTGCTGCAAAGTAGCGTGATTTCTCAGCGGCTAAAGCCATCAGAAGATATGTATTTTCTGATGGCTTTAGGCGACCCCTGTGTTTTGGTTGTTCAACCCCCGCGACCTACAGGTTGAGAATCGCTGAGGTAGCATGTCTCCCCTGAATCTTCTCTTCCTCCAAGCTAAACTATTCCACCTCCTTCAATCCTTCTTAAGTCAAGGACTTCAGTTTATCTATGTCATTTTAAGTCAAAGTGTTGGGAACTGAAAACAATATCCCAGAAAAGGAGCTCATGTTGTAAACAGAGGACAACACATCAGTAAAGACTTCTATTCACGGGACTTGTTCACCCTCATATTTCTAGAGCAGAAATGTCTGATGTCCTCTGTCTCTTTTACCTCCATCATACCTTCCTGGGCAACATCCCTTCAGAAGAATTTTAATTGAGCTGTTGTATGCCCTCAAGAGAAGATGAATTCTTGGAAGAAGAGGGGCAGAGACTGCCTCATTTTGCAAAATTTTATCTCTGTACCTTGCACAAGGTAAGTGTTTAATAAATGTTGATTGGGTCCAATATGGGTTGGATCGGAATCATACTGAATGCAGAGTGAGAGCCAATGCCAACTTCAAAGAAAAGGAAGAGAGGGATGGTGAACCATTCCCCTCCCTCCAGAGGAAAAAAGGGAGGCTTGGGATGGAGAGGGAGAACTAGATGTCATTTTCCCCAGGGGAAGAATACCAGTTCTGGTGTCAAAGGAGCTTGTTTCAAATCCAGCGACTTGGAGCAACTTTCACCTCCCTGGACCTGTTTCCCCATCTGTAAAATGAAGGGGGTGGCTCGCGAGGTCTCTTCCAGCTCACTGAATAGCCTGAGAGGGAGGGCCAGGACAACAATTTTGGGTGGTTTGGGGTGGTGGTGGAAGGGGATGCTGGGAGAAACTTATCTCCAGGGGTATGGAGGAATGACCAACACCTTGCCTAAAGAGAAGAGAAGAGGACCAACATGGCGTGGCGAAATAGACGTTCAACCTTCCTCTCAGGGTGGGGCAAGAAGCTGTAGTCAAGGCCAGGGAGGAGCAAGCCACAGCTCCCCTCTGGGCGGGGCTGGAAGGAGGAGCGGCTACGGCAGACATGACCCCGCCCCCGCCCCTGCTGACGCAACTCGTGTCCCCGCCCCCACCCCTGCGGACGTCATCCCAGTCACGCCTTTGGTCGCGGTAGGAGGAGCCCGAGGTTCCCCCGCCCTCCCTGGAGGGGGTCACGTGCTCGCGGGGGGGGGCGGCCGGTGGTCACATGACGGGGGTGCCGCTGGGCGGAGGGAGCCGGGGCTCGGGGTTTCCGTGCGGGGCGCGCGTGCGGAGCGGCGGCGGCAGCAGCAGCGGCGGCAGCGGCGGCAGCGGCAGAGCTGACCATGGTGAGTGAACGCCGCAGCGAGGCGCGCGGGGCCAACGGCCGGAGCGGAGCCTGAAGCGGAGCTGTCATGGCTGGGCCTCCGCTGCCCTTCCCCGGCCGCTTCTGGGCCCCCTGGCTGCCTGTGGGCTCGTCGCCCCTGCGGGCCCTCTTGACCGCCGCCGCCGCCTCCCCTAAGGTAGCCCCGGGGCCGGGAAGGACTCCCCTCCCGCCGCTCCAGGGCGGAGCTGGAGGGGACCGGCTGCGCTTGGGTCTGAGTCCGGGCTGGCTCCCAGTAGGCGCCTGCTGTATGCTGCTTGGCTCGGGCAGGAGCCTCCAGAAGCCGGGGCTCGGGATGCAACAAGGCTAGGCTCAGGGCGGGCAGTAGCAGAGGCCAGGGCCCCAGCATGGGGGAGACCCAGCGCTGGTAGAATGGGTGTGAGTCGTGCAGCCTGCCGGCCCTGGGTCATTCTCCTAAGGTTTAGCCCTGCCGGGGACCGTGGCGGGCAGGAAGTCACATCAGAGAGAACCGTCTGCAGCTTAGTAAGCACCTACTATGTGCCGGGCCCCAACCCTGAGACGCCGGAGGGCAGGAATGTCTGCGGGATAGATGTGTCGGTAGGTGTGCGCTGACCGGTTGTCTCAAAAGCCTTGTTGCTTTAAAGTTTGAAACGAAGACTTCTGGGACACTCTGTGTGTGTGTGTATAGCGAGAACATTTATATGTATGTGTGTATACAGGTAACATTTATATATGTGTATGTATACATATATGTATAAATGTATATTGCATATATACGTTGCAAAAGAAACACAAGATGTTTGGGCAAGGCAGTAGCAGCTGGAGGAGATGGATATGTAACAGGAGCATTCTGTCTGAGCAGAGCTTTGAAAGAAACTAGTGGGGGGTAACTAGGGGGTCAGTGGATAGAGAGCCAGGCCTGGAGGCAGAGATAGATCTTGGATTCAAATTAGTCCTCAGATACAACTTCTGTGACCAGTTGCTTAACTTTTGCCACTTTTCTATCCTAGGATTGATACTGAATTGGGGGCTGGGGGGGAGGGGCTCAATAGATAGCCAGACCTATCCATGGGAGGGCCTGGGTTCAAATGTGGCCTCAGACACTTCCAACTGAGTGACCCTGGGCAAGTCACTTAACCCCCATTATCTAGCTCTTATTGCTCTTTTGCCTTGGAATCAATAAGTAATATTGATTCTAAGACAGAAGGTAAGGACTGAAAAACAAAAGAAGAAAACCTGATAACTAAGACTATAAATAGGGTGTTTTTTTTTTCATCTAAAAGACAAATGTGAGGAAGGAGTGTATTCAAGATATTGGGAACAGAAGAGGAAACTGAGCCCTAGGGATGGGAAGTAGGATGGCCAGTATCACAGTGGCAAAGCCACTACTACTACAAATTGAACTTAACTTCCACATTGTATTAAGGTTTTCTAGCATTTCATGACCCTTCAGAGCTTGAGGATTGAAGAAGTGAAAGGAAAATGTTTTTTAAAAAGAGGCAGAAACCTTAAAACTTATGTGGGGGGGGGGAGTTTGATGTTTGTTTTTCCAAATAAATATCCATTTCCCACATGTGTAAACTTGTCTTTTGAAATGAGGAAATAGATCAAATGTTAGAGAAGAGAGAAACCAAAGTACTCCTCCATGGCCTTCCTAGGGGAAAGCTTCCTTGTGTCTGTCTCTGCTTTGAGGTTGGGTCTTGTCAGCTGCCTTTGGTAGGCTGTTTCACATGGGGTTATCTTATCATAGGGATTATTATTTGTGTCAACAGGCAGCAAAAAAAGGACACCATAAATTACTTTAAAACAGTCTGTCAAACTAGGCTAGATTTGTTCATTTGTAAAGCTTAACTTTGTGTAAATAACTTCATAATATAACTGCTTGAATTTTTAAGTAAAAACAAAGACAACATGATTGTTCACTCTGGGTTGTTTCATAAAGTCATAGATTTAGAGCTGCAAATGAACTTTTTTTTTTAATTAAAAAAATTCTTTTGTTTATCTTTACATGTCCGTTCACTTTTTCATTAATTAATTTAGAATATTTTTCCATAGTTACATGATTCATGTTCTTTCTTTTCCCTCCTCCCTCCCAAAGCTGAGAAGCAATTCCACTGGGTTTTACATGTATCATTCAGAACCCATTTCCATTTTATTAATATTTGCAATAGAGTGATCATTCAAAGTCAACATCCCTAATCATATCCCCATTGAATCATGCGATCAATCCTATGTTTTTCTTCTGTATTTCTGCTCCCACAATTCTTCCTCTGAATGTGGATAGCATTCTTTCTCATAAATCCCTCAGAATTGTCCTGGATCATTGCGTTGCTGCTCATAGAGATGTCCATTATGTTGTACCACAGTGTATCAGTCTCTGTGTACAATGTCCTGGTTCTGCTCCTTTCACTCTGCATCAATTCCTGGAGGTCTTTCCAGTTCACATAGAAATCCTCCAGTTCATCATTCCTTTTAGCACAATAGTATTCCATCATCAACAGATAGCACAATTGCCATTCCCCAGTTGATGGATATCCCCTCATTTTCCAATTTTTTGCCACCACAAAGGGCTCAGCTATAAATGTTTTTGTACAAGCCTTTTTCCCTATGATCTCTTTGGGGTACAAACCCAGCAGTGCTATGGCTGGATCAAAGGGCAGACAGTCTTTTAAAGCCCTTTGGGCATAGTTCCAAATTGCCTTTCAGAATGGTTGGATCAATTCACAACTCCACCAGCTACAAGTGAACTTGGAGGCCATCTAACCCAACCCTTTCATTTTACAGATGAGAAAACTGAAGCCCAAGAACCTTCTGTACTTCATGTACCATGACCTCCCCAAAGTCACTCAGAGGTGGGATTTGAATCCATGACCTCATACTCCAGAGCCAGGGCTCTTCCTACTGTGTGCATATACATGTCTCTGTATTCCTTTTTTTTCTCCTTGCTCTTTAATTTGGAGTTTTGTGTTTCCTATTTTGGGTTAAGAAGGATTTCTCTAATAGGTCTTCCATGGCTGTTAACTCCTTCACTTGAGAGTCCTCTCTCCACTGGTCCATATTTTTTCATCCTGTGTGACAGTATTTGGATAAATATTTATTAAAGCACCTGCTATATACTAGGCAAGGTGCTAAGTGCTGGGGAGGCAGTGAAAGATAGAAGACAGTCCCTGCTCTCATGGAACTCCCAGTGTGATGGGGCGAGACAACATGTCTCTAACTGTATACAAACTATATACAGTATCAGTTGGAAATGATCAACAGAGAAAGCTACTCATTAAGGGAGAATGGGAAAAGCTTCCTGTAGAATTTATGTAATATTACTTTTAATAAAATGATGGAAAGGCAGATGTTTTTATTTTTAAATGACTTATTAAGAAAAAAGCTTTAAAGGCAACTGATGACTGAGTGCATAGAGTTGTAGAACCGACATTAGAAAGACCCGAGTTCAAATCTGGATCCAGATACTTACCCTGTGACCTGGGTAAGTCACTTAACCTCTGTCTGCCTCAGTTTGCCCCACTGTAAAATGGAGATAATAGTTACACTCACCTGCCAGGGTTGTAGAGAAGATCAAGTGAGATAATAATTGCAAAATGTTTAGCATACAGTAGACATTTTAGACATGCTTATTCCATTCCCCCTTCCCTTTAAAATTTTGAAAATGACAGAAAGTTAATGTCTATAATTCTTATTTTTTTTAAAAAACCAACCTATTAATAATGCTCTCCTTATACAAGAATGGACCTAGCTTTGTAGACTTCAGACACACAAGTACAAACCTCAAGCTTTATCAGGATGGCTCTAGCAGTGACTTGTACTGGACATCCCAAAAGTTTCATTGTAGTTAAACTTACCATTGTACTGAGCCTCTTGGCTTCTCCCTATCTGCAGGGGGATCACTGCCTCTGCTTGAAGACTTTATTTACATTGCTAGTCAGGGAATGTTTCTCTTTGGCCAGGCATTCCTTTTTTTTCAAATCTTCCCCTCCTATTGCTTATTTTTCTTTTACTGAAGAGATCTGCCTTTCTGTTTTACTCAGTAAATCTGGTCCATTGTGTGGCTTTGAGAATTTTCTTGATTGTTTGTTGTCCTCCCTTGGATGGAGTTCAGGGGGTTCACAAATGCAGAAAGCTATAATTGAGAGTGGGGCGGTGTCTGTATGAGAAATTTTACTGGATATTGGTGTTCAAAATTAGGTTCATAAGTCAGTTGTCAGTGAAATGGGTGTAGATTTGGGAATAGGCCTATAAAAGTGACTACTGTCCAGGTACTCGCTTTAATGATACCTTACATTTATTTAGTTTCTTGGCCCTGATCTCATTTTTATCTACTGTCTGAGTTAGACTCTCTATCTTCAAGTCTGGTCTTGCTTCTGAAAGCCTCCTCTTTACTGCTGACAGACTTACTTAGGACCCAGCACTTTACTGGAAAGATCTGGTGGAGTCTCTTGCCTTTGTTTAGTTTCATTGAGCTTCAAATAGGATCTCAAAATAGCCTTCTTTATTTCAGCAGTAGTCTGTTATTCTATAATAGGACTGTATTAAAGCACCGAGAACCCTTTTAGCAAACAGTTTCCACTTAGCTTCCTTCCTTAATTCCTTACCAGCCTAGACCATTGTGTTTATCTGTTCTTTCACTGCCTGTTTACATCTCTGCAGAGATGAGATGGTTCTTCATTTGTCTACCAGAAGTAGACTTTCACAGGGAGAATTAGATAGACCATCCATTGGTTCTGATTGGAGCTAGACATCATAAACTTTAAGGTTCCTTCCAAAGCTCTAAATCTTACCATGATCCTGTTTTTGGAGAGGCGCATCTTCAGAGGAGTTCTAGGAAAAGTGAAATGAAAAGACTTGTTTACTTTGATCAGGATTTATTTTTCTTTCAAAGCTGAACTCTTTGGGTTTACCACTTTCTTATGAGGAAAGGGGCAGGAGTACCCATCTTTAGAATGATAGAGATTTTAGGCTCTTTTTTCTCTTAATTTCTCTTAGAAGTGCTCTCGTAGGTAAAGGAACTCAACATGTGTGAAAAGCAAGCAATTTTTGGAGTCTGAGACCTGGAATTCAAGCTCAGGCCTTGGTATTTTCAGGCTATTTTAAACTTTTATGGTTTGCAAAATGCTTTTGTAACATCCAGGCTACAAGCTAAGCAGTGCAAATAGGGTATCCCCATTTTGCAGAAGAAGAAACCAATTGATAAAGTTCCTGCCCAGGATCACACAACTAGCAGGGATGGCAGAATCACATAACTAACACATCATATCCCAGTCTCCTGATGCCCAAGGCTTCAGTGCCTTCTTTATTCCTGGATGTGAATTCAGGAATAGACAGTTTTCTTGAACAAGATTAAATCCTGCAGTATCCCCAGTTCAGGGCATGTTTTGGAATTAGGAAGAAAATGCAAATAGGAACATTTGGTATTTTCTAGATGCTGAATTTACTTGGAGTGCTGTTACCTCTTCTCTTCCTTGTAGGGGTTGTCATTAAATTTTGTATTTTGCGAGGCCTCATTCAACATTATAGGGAGTCACTGGCAATGTGCAGCCTGCACAAAGACTCTGGTCATTTTTATGACATTGCCCCTTTTTTTTGTACTTGTTACTGAGCTAGAATTTTACATTTGAAGAGGTGGAGGAATATTCCTCCAGAAAGAACATTGGGGGTAGGGGTGACATGAGTATGCTGACATCAACATCTTAATTACAAAGTTGGCAAGGCTTCTGAAGTTTCTAAAGTGGCAGCTTGATTAATTTTTAGTAAGTTTGATTTTTTTTTTTAGTTTGGCTATTTGAGTACTTGGTAAACCTTCAAATTGCAAATCCAGCTACATGTTACCAGAAATCTAAAGAAATGGAGAAATTAATTTTCCTCTAGGCTAGTTTGAAGCATTATTTACTAAGGATAGTTTAGGTTTATTCAAGAAAAGGTGATTTTAGGGGCAGCTAAGTAGCACAGTGAATAGAGGGCCAGGCCTGGAGACATGAGGTCCTAGGTTCAAATTTGGCCTTAGATACTTCTTAGCTGTGTGACCCTAGGAAAGTCACTTAACCCCAATTATCTAGCCCTTTCTGCTTTTTGTTTTTTTTTTTTTTTTTTAAGTTTTAATATTATTTTATTTGGTCGTTTTCATACATTATTCACTGGAAACAAAGATCGTTTTCTTTTCCTCCCCTCCCCCCCCCCCCCCCCCCCGCCTTTCCCTCTCCCATAGCCGACGCATGATTCCACTGGTTATCACATGTGTTCTTGACTCGAACCCTTTTCCCTGTTGTTGGAGTTTGCATTATAGTGTTCATTTAGAGTCTCTCCTCAGTCTTATCTCCTCCAACCCTGTGGTCGAGCAGTTGCTTTTCAGCGGTGTTTTTACTCCCACAGTTTATCCTCTGCTTGTGGGTAGTATTTTTTTTTTTAGATCCCTGCAGATTGTTCAGGGAAATTGCATTGATACTTATGGAGAAGTCCATCACCTTCGATTGTACCACAATGTATCAGTCTCTGTGTATAATGTTTTCCTGGTTCTGCTCCTTTCGCTCTGCATCACTTCCTGGAGGTTGTTCCAGTTCACATGGAATTCCTCCACTTTATTATTCCTTTTAGCACAATAATATTCCATCACCAACATATACCACAATTTGTTTAGCCATTCCCCAATTGAGGGGCATCCCCTCATTTTCCAATTTTTGGCCACCACAAAGAGCGCAGCTATGAATATTTTTGTACAAGTCTTTTTGTCCATTATCTCTTTGGGGTACAAGCCCTCTGCTTTTTGTTTTACTTAGAGTTGATACTAATGAAAAAGTTAAGGGATTTTAAAAAAGGTGATTGTAATTTCAGCTTCCCTTGCTTAAAAAGTACAGGTATAATATATTAGCCTTTGAGATACATGCATTAATATGGTTATTAAAATAACAGTTCATTAGTAATTGGCTTTGTTTAAAGAGAACAAGGATGCATATGTAAAATTAGTGTGAAAGGAAAAATTGCCACTAGACTTGGAGGCTGTCAGAAGACATCATCTTGGAAGTCTTTCAGAATGCTCTTGAAAAGGCTCTGTGTGTGTGTGTGTGGGCGGGGGGTGGGAGGGGGCTGGGAACGCAATGACCTGGGTTGAAATCCCATCCCTGGGTGATGGGGACAGATAATTTAAACACACTCCGAGGCAGTTTCTCTTCTGCAAAAAGAGAGGGTTGAACTCTGCCTCTTAGGGTCTCTTTCAGCTCTGAATCTGCTCCTGGAGTCTCTACATAATAAGGAAGGGTTGGAGCTAGATTCATTGTCTGCCAGTCCAGTGGAGGGAGAGACTCTTGGGGCCATTGAGATATTGCTTTCTATTTTTTCCCCGTATATGCCCTGGCTTCCTGTTTGATTGTCTGCTCCTTGGTGGTAGAGGCTGATAGAACTTTTTGTCACTTCAGGACTTGGCATTCCAAATATTCAATTCTCTGGTTCTTGGGTTTTAACTGTCTAACTTTAAATGCTTTTGGAATGTAGATGTTAACTAGATAGGTCCTATCTAACATTTCTAAATTCTGGTGTAATTTTTTTTCCAGGTGGAATTCTGTTGAGACAAATTCTTCTCTCCTAGAATCTGCCTCCTAGAATTGGCCTTTAGGGTTTCCTCATTAAAAAAGAACTAGCTCATTTGAGCATAATGCTATCAGCTATGCTAAGGTATCTCAGATAAAGCAGGGAAACCTTGTCATCAGCGTACAAGAATGCTATGAAACCAGTCTTTGGCTTTCTGTAATCATTACTTAGCTATATAGAGTGTCTTTTCGCAAACTTTGCTCATGCATCTTTTTTTCTCATATAACTCTTATGAGGTCAGATAATGGTAGTTATTCTCACCATTTTATAGATGAGGAAACAGGTGACTTACTCAAGGTCACATAACTAGTTTCAAAGACTAGACTGCAGATTTCCTGTCTCCCAACCCCAGGCTTTTCCCACTGTGCTGTAAGTTACTGCCTGTGAAGGCATATGAAGAATATGCCTCTTGTATTGTTTTTATGTACAGCTCCTTGATTTTTTCTGTTATTAGGACAAAATGTTCTTTACCTCCCTTCCCTCCTTTTATTTTTTAAAGAACATGTATAGACTGTCCAATAAGGGTATATGTAGATTTTGAATGACAACTGAAGGCCAACTCTGATATCAAAAATGATGTTTGTATAAAGCTTGAATGTTTTAATTTCCCATTAATGTATTTTGACACCCACATGTCCATGGATATTGGTCAAAATATGTAAACTTAATTAACCCTTTAAGTAGATTTAGAAAAATTAATCTATTAAAATTCATCCTACTCACTCGGGAGCCAGTTTTATTTTTAAGGGGTGCATAGTAATATGCAACTCAATGAGCAAAGACTGACATATTGATAAATTTTATTTAAAAGTTTCAGTTATAATTAAGTTTTATTTAACTATTTCTTACCAGTTCTTTAAGCTCATCAGCATAAATTTCCATAATCTCTTTGATAAATAACTTAGTTGAGATTTAATTAGAAAATATGCTTAAACTTTTTTTTCCCCCATTTGTTAGTAATTGGGATCTATTTCTTTTTATTTCAGAGTTTTCTTGGAGGTTTTTTTGGTCCCATCTGTGAGATTGATGTTGTCCTTAATGATGGGGAATCAAGGAAGATGGCAGAAATGAAAACGGAAGATGGCAAAGTAGAAAAACATTATCTCTTCTACGATGGTGAATCTGTTTCAGGAAAGGTAAACTCTTTATTTGGGTCTAGAATTTCCATCATTGCCTCCTTGTAGAACAAGCCTTTGTTCTTTCACAAAGTTCTGTTACCTGTAAAAGATTTTAAAATGGTTGATTTTTGAAATACATTTGAGGTCTTTTTTTTTTAAGCACAAGTTTTTGCTCTCGTGGTCAAGTTGTTTAGAGTAGAGTAGTTGAGTTTCATAGGAAAAGGATCTCAAAGATTATCTAGTCCAGTTTCTTTATTTTGCAGATTAAGAAACAGACCTTTACGTTATGCGACTTTTTCAGGGTCATACAAGATACTGTATCAGGATTTGAACCTAGGCCCTCTGACTTCAGAACCTGGTCTGTTATCCCTTTTTCCTCAGGATATGATTACTCCTTGTTATATTTATGCTACACTATTTCTACTGGCACTAGATTTTTTTTTCTTTACATGAAGGAATTGGGACCTGGTTTCTGCTTGGCCAGCTGCTTGATGTCCCCCTCCTTCCTACTGTCCAATCTGCAGAGTTAGCTGAGTATTCAGAAATAGTCACCTCTAATCTGTGGCAATAGGGGAGGGATGGTCAGAGCCTAGAAAGGAGAGGATGTTTCTTCTCTTAGGTTCAATCATCTTCATTATCTCCCCCTCCCATAACCCCCAACTCTTAAGAGATAAGGGGAGCCTGCAGAAGATGAACCAGAATAATCAAGGGGGATGGAAAAGGGAAAAGTTTGGAAGTAAATGGGGCTGCTTGACCCAGAGAAGAGAGGAAATACAAGGGTGACATAAGTCGGCCTCGTGGAGGTTTAGCCAACTAACATTTGATGTAACATTCAGGTAACTGGCAGAGAAGTCCTGTCATCTCCCTCCCTAACTAAAGATGGAGGCTCAGCTCCTACAGAACCTAGCCTCATGCTGTGTTTATAGAAGACACCAGTTACTTTTGGAACTGTGTCCATTGCCATTAAAGGTTTTCATATCTGGTTTAAAAGAATTGATTTCCAGTAACATACTTGCCAGTTCAGTATTAGCAACTGATAGTAAAAAAGAAGAGAGAAATTCAGTATACAATGAAGTAATCTATGGGCTTTTTTAATGACTTTTGTTCAAATTATGTGTTTTTTGGAATTATTTAAAATGTTTATGCAGTCCTAGCCATGAAATATAGAAGCACAGTGTGCTGCTTTTATTGGGTCAAAGTTGTGTACGCCTTTTTAAATGTCATCATTCTTGTGAGGTCTGATGCTTTGAAGTGTGGTTAAGATTGACAAAGCCAGCTCTGTAGGTGGGGTTATTCTGATTCTACAAATGAGGAAGCCAAGGCTGGGGGAAGGTCACGGCTTCATAAAGTATCTTCTTGCCTTGTATTTTTTCATAAGATGCCAGATTGCCCAGTAGTTGGCAGAGCCCTGTGGACAAGGTGAAGGGAAGGGAGGTAGTTGACTTTTCAGCAAGTTGAACACGGAACTGTGCCTATGTGCACTGATAAGTTTATGTTCTTTTGGGGTGATGTTGGTGGAATTGAGCAGATAGGGCTGTTCAGGTACCAGTGAGCCTCTGCTGGATGGAGCTGGCAGTGATTAATGGGGATGAGCCTATGTGAGAAAGGCATTGGAGTCAAAATTGCAAGGAGTTGGTCAGTTGTTTGGATGGGAGAAATGAGGGAGAACAAAGAATCTCAGAGGGGAGGCAGCTTCCAGGCATTGGTGCCTCCTGGGGCCATGGCCCCAAGCACTCCCAGTGCCAGACTTAGGTGAATTGGAGTCATCTTGACAAAACTAGGGAAAGCTCATGATGGTCATGGGGGTTAGGGGGTGGGCACATCGCGTTCTTCACTATCTCCCCTTACTATGTGTGGACTTGGGGGTTTTCCCCCCAAGCTCCCTTAGCACAGCTTCTTGTTAGAGCCATCAGGGACCAAGCTTGCTAAATGGCAACTAGCCTCTGGTAACCTGAGCTTTACCTACTCCAGCGATCCAGGCTGAGTCTTGGATGAAACTTACTTGTAGGGAAACTAGTAATGGTCATTGAGAAGGTGCATGGCAGATAGAGAGCCAGCTGTGGCGTCAGGAAGCTAGTGGAGAGAGCTGGATTTGGGATCAGGAAAACCTGGGTTCAGATCCTACCTCAGACAAATTAATTTTTGAAGCCTGGGCAAGTTACTTAACCTTTTTGTGCTCCAGTGGACATAATAGCATATTGCTGTTTTCCAGTTTGCTTATTTAGCTTTAATTATTTAGCTTTTTTAAAAAGTATTGTGCAAAATCCAGCCTTTTTTCATTTGTCCTAGCTTTCAGATCTTGAACAACAAAGACATTACCTTTTTCCAAATGGCTTAAAAAAAGTTGGAGAGAAGTGGCCACCCAAGGGAGCATACTGTATGCTAAAAAGCACTATCAGAGACATTCCCTAGGAAGTTAGTGAATACAGCGCCTTCATGTTTCCAGCCAAGAAACTGGGTCTCTAAGGAGAATGCAGATCACCTGGCTGACATCTAAAGAATCTATGATTTCCTTGTGTGTAGTTCACTCCTTCTGATAGTGCAGTCCCTCTTTGGCATAGTAGGGAATCTCTGGGAGTGGCATTATCCCATAGCTAACCTGGTGATGAGACTTTCCAAATTTACTCAGTTATGGGGTTGGGTATCGTATCTCCTATAATTGAAGAAGGGCTGCCAGTTAGCAAGCATTCATTGAGAGCCTCGTAGAACCAGTACATAATGACAAAAATAATGAACTTGGGCAAAAGACACAAATTCCCTACATTTATTAACTTGTGTATTTGATGCTGCCGGATTTGATGGTTGGGACCTTTAGCGACATGCAGTGGCCAGAGACATTTTTCAGTTGAACATTTAAACTCTGATTTCTTGGTGCCTTGGGTTTGTCTGATTCTGGGCTGGTTATCCTGCACTCAGATATGAAGGGAGGAGGGAAGAGGCTTTGTGGTACCACATTCATTGGCTCTCAAGTCTGAAGAGCCCTGGATTTTCCAATCCAGCATATGTACCTTGAACTGTGAATTGTTACCTCAAAGAGAAGATGAAAGAAAGAAAGAGCATAGTAGTTAATTAAAGCATATTATCCTAGAGCAACCTGACAGAAAGGTTTTCCTCTTCTATATTTTTCATGTGGAGAAAAAAGAGTGTTTAGATTTTTCTCTACTTTGTTTCAATGTGGTTATGATAGGACTTGTAGTCAAAAGATAGTCCTGTAAAGCCAGACTGAGTTGCTGCCTCCCCAGGCAGCCTTTCCTGGGCATCCTCTCAGGTCCTGGGACCACTTAGTTTATGTGCATTATTGCCATGATCATTAGGAATGGAGCTTCTCTAAATTGTGCTCCTCCTCTGCCCCCTGATATGGTGTTCTGCACACAGGAGGCACCTAGCATTTGGCAGGAGACACTTTGCTCATCTGTAAAGTGACCACCCAAATGCACTTCTTCTCCCAAAAGGGTGCTGCAAAAAAGTGTTTGGTAAGTCATGAAGCATCTCCAAGTATGAGCTGCTGTCCCTCATTTTAAAAAAGTGAGATATGTGTTTCTGAGTTACTATCACACTTTATAGGAAAGGGATTAACCTCTTGAAAGGGCATTTATTTCAGTTCCAGAGGTAAGTCTTCTTTTTTCCTCTTTCTCTTCTCACTTTTAGTCATATAGAATCTTTTATAATTATGATTCTTGTCAAGTTCTTTACTAGTTACAATATATTTATTTTAAAATACTTTGATGCCTAATCTTTTTTTTCTAAGTCATTTCTGGATACCATCCCTCAGTTGACCCTTCCTTTATAAGAAAGATATGCAAGCAGCAACAACATTCCTAGGGACCCTTACCCTTGCCATTATTCTTCAGGACTATTGGACTTTGATTTTTTTTTTTCATTTTTATTGTCCCAGGTGGAGGTATTCTTCAGGAAGTTTAGGCTTCATCTATATCAGCCCATAGAACTCTTATTTCTCTGAATTTCTAGGATTGATCATTTCTTACTGTGCTGTAATTCCCAATCAATGGCACACTTTTTTGTTTCCAGTTCTTTGGTATCTTCCATTGTGCTGCTCTGTATATTCTGGCACATATCAGATGGTGGTTGTTGTCCTGGACCTCCTGGGGCTATATTCTGGGGAGCAGGACCTCTTGGTCAAATGGTGTGAACAGTTTAGTGGTACTTGTGAGTTCCCAATGGCTTTTTAGAATGGTTGGACCATTTCATAGTTCTTGGCAGGGAGGATTGTGTGCCTTTCTTCCTTCAGTCCTTCCCACCATTGCAGTGACCCTTGTTTATTGGGTTGTCTTGGTTAATTTTCAGGGTATGAGGAAAACCACAGATTCTTGTAGTTAATTGTAATTCCCATTTCAGCGATTTGGAGCATGTCTTCATGTAGCTAGAGGTAATTTTCTTCTTTTGAAGATAGTTCTGGTTTTGTCAGTGACTTTGAGTATCAGGGAGGAAAAGGGACTAGATGAGATGATAGGCAGCTGGTAATGATATTGTTTAGCTTTTTACTAAAACAAGGAGATATTGTATTGACTCCTTGGTGAGTATGACCACGAATAGTGCTCTTTGGGGAACAATTTGAAACTTATTCTGGGGGCAGCTAGGTGGATAGAGCCCCAGGCCTGAAGATGGGAGATCCTAAGTTCAAATATGGCTTTAGATACTTCCTAGCTTTGTGACCCTGGGCAAGTCACTTAACCCCCAATGCCTAGTCCTTATTGCTCTTCTGCCATAAACCCAAAACTAATATAGAAGGTAGGGTTTAAAAAAAATGAAAAAAAGAAACTTAGTTTGGAAATCCTGAAGCCTCATTCAAGCATTAAGTGCCTACTATGAGCTAGGCACTGTGCTAAGCATGATGAGGGGACAGAGAAAGATATAAGACAGTCCCTACCCTCAGGAAGCTCCCAGTCTAATGAAGGAGACAAGATACCAACAAGGTAGAAGCCAGAGACAGGATAAATGAGAGCTTGTTCTTCTCAGAGGGAAGACACTAAGACTAAAGAGGACTGGAAAATGCTTCTTGCAGAACGTGGGACTTGAACCGAAGGAAGAGTGAAGGCTGAGATGAGGGAAGAGAGAGAGTTATAGGCATGGGGGGTGACCAGTGTACAAGGAGCGGCCAGGAAGCTAGTATCACAGTATTGAGGAATGGCAGGGTATGGGGTAAAGCGTAAGTAGCCTGCAAAGGACACTCATTAAAAGACTTCATATTTGATCATAGAGGGTTAAATTTATTGAGTGGGGAAGAGGGGGGGTGATATCACTCTGTAGAGTTTGGTATTATATGTTTGTCCTAAACCTGCCTTCCAGAAGGACCTGGGTGAAACTTAAGGATAGTATGTTCCTTAGAGAGCAATGTATCTAGGATCAGAGGACCTAGGTTCAAATATTGTTCTGTCATTTATCCCATGTGACTTTGCTACTTCAGGGCCTTTGTTTCCTCTATAAGATTGGGGCCTGAACTAGTTGAGGTTTGAAGCCCCTTCCAGCTTTAAATCTCTGATTCAGTATGAGGTCTTTCATAAATAGGGAAATAGTCTTTTAAATGTAAGTAGCCTTTTCCTGATTTATCAGAGCAGTGAATATACTTTATGAATCCAATGTGGCAGATCACTGCATAACTAAAAAAAGAACAGAAGACCAGAATTGGTGAGGAAGTACATTGTTGACAATATTACTCCTCCATATATAGAGTGCTTAATTACTTCATTTAGCCAAGGAATATGGGGGTCATCTCCTCTTTCTCTGAGATAGGAGGGAAGGAGGGAGGTGGGTGGGCCACCATGCAAAGGAAAAGTTGTGTTAATTCCTGAAAATACTTAATACTTAAATATATAAATTATAAACAGGTGTGAAATCTGCTAAAGACACAGAATTAAATATGGTATCAAAATAAATGAAAATAAATATGTACTTGCCCCCCAAAAAGCTGTTTGTGATGGCATTCCCTTAACATTTATTAAAACATTATGTCTTGGCAGGTAAACCTAGCCTTTAAGCAACCTGGAAAGAGGCTAGAACACCAAGGAATTAGAATTGAATTTGTAGGCCAAATTGGTGAGTTTTAAAATGTTTCTTTTTCCTGTTAATTCAAGAGTGAAAGGAAGGTTTGTGTTGGAATTTAAGTGATTAACTCGATGCTTATCTCAGTGGAATGAGAGAATTGATGTGGAGAGAAGACAGTTTATAAACGTGCTGAGTAACATCTTAAGAACAGTCTTCCTAATCCTAGTCTTATGCTTCCAAATGAACTTTTGGTTTCCATTACTGAAATGGAAATGAGGTGGAGGTGCTTCAGCCCACCAGCAGACTTGTAAAATGGAACAATGAGTCACTTACTAAAGCCTGTCCTCAGCCTCCCCTCATGCGGCTCCCAGATTATTGTTAGGGTTCATCAACTCATGTTTGCCTGGAGTCTGATTCATCCACAGTTTTATCTAGCAACACAAAATCTAATAGACTAGATACCCAGGAAAAGCTTTTGGCATCAGCAATTAAAAGCTATGTTCTAATGTAGTATCTTAACTTTCATATCTAAAAGATATTTCTGCCTATTTTCCCTTCCAAATTCCAAATCCTTGAATTGATTGATGATGGCAGTGGCACCCATCATCTCCCTATCCCCATGCACACCCAGATCCCACTGACATTCTGTAAAAGCATTAGGTCAGAGGACTTCTATGAAATTTGACTCGGTTCTTGAGTATAAAAATGGGAGATAATTTTCTCCTTCCTAGAAGAGAAAAATCACATCTTGGCATCTTGGTATGGAATGTGTGACAGATTTACCAAAGTTGTTTATGTTCCTGGGATGGTGACCCCATTTTTGACCTTGTAGCTTCAGATGACTACTGGTAACGTTACCACACCATCAAAATAGCAAATCTTCCGAGGCATTTTTATATAGTGTTGGCCACTAAGATTTGTGCAACACAAATGACTAGTTAGGCTACTATTCCAGTGAAGAAGAATTTGATCGGTCCAGATTTTTGCTGAAGTTGGGGAAAGAAAGCTCAGCAGACTGATTAGAGGTAGCACTTGTAAACTTTATAAAGTAGATATTTAAAATAATTTGGTCGATTTCTGTTTCTCTTAATTTCTTAGAACTCTTCAATGACAAGAGTAATACTCATGAATTTGTAAACCTAGTGAAAGAATTGGCCTTGCCTGGAGAATTGACACAAAGCAGAAGTTATGACTTTGAATTTATGCAGGTTGAAAAGCCATATGAATCCTACATTGGTGCCAATGTCCGATTGAGGTATGAATGTTGTTACACATCTGGGACTGGAATAGGTCTTAGACCTCAATTCATTTTTAAAAAAGAAGGAAAGAAAGAAAAGAGTCAAAGCACGAAAGTAATTTATGGCCAGTCTTTTACAAGTCTTTCCCTTTCTCCCTATTCTATGAGAGCTACAAAGCAAAATGCTGATGTAAAACAGAATTATGACATACTGATAGAAGCTAGGTGGTTTAGTGAATTGAGAGCCACACCTCAAATCTAGCCGCAGATACTTCCTACCTGTGTGACCTTGGACAAGTCACTTAATCCTGACCTTTCCCTAGCCCTTACTGTTCTTCTGCCCTGAAACTGTGTAATTAGAATCTTTTACCCTAAAAACTATGATTCCCTGGTTTTTAGGGTAACAGATTCTAATTATACAGAACCAATACAAAAAAATAAAGTCCTGTAGTCAAGACCCCATAGTTTTTATGGCTAATACTCATCTTGGGAAGTAGGGACTTGTTATCACTGAAGGTTCTGAGGATCACAAATATGGATATCCAATTATAGTCTAGCTCTTTGATTGTGAAATGTGGTAATTTAGGTTGAGAAGCTTAGGAAAAGACATTTTATAACAATTTAGCTGTTTTTTCCCATCATATAGTGAGTTAGCTCCTATGAGAATGTGTATTTAGAGCTGAAGTGGACCACAGGGGTCATCTAGTCCAGTCCCTTCATATTATAGAGGAGAAAACTGGGATGCAAATATGTTTAGCAACTTGGCCAAAATCACATGTGTAGTAAAGGATTTGAACTAAGGTCTAATCATTCTTCAGAGCAGCTCTCTTCATTTTAATGCTATGCTTAAAGTAACTCATGGAATTTGTTTTCCCAAGAATTTGTGCAGGCCAGAAGGACAGGTAGATTGAGGAAAGGTTTTGAGAAGAGACTGAGGAGGCATCTCCCAGATCTTCACGGACCATGGCCATGCTTTCTGCATCCTGTAGCCTCCTTTGGGGCCATCCTGAGACAGTCTGGAGTTGGAGAGCCCCATATTTCCTGGTTTCTTGGTTACCCTCCATCGCACCTGTTTCACAGTGTTTTCTGATGTGGCTGGTGATCAGAGTTTTCTCTCTGTGTTGTTCCTCCCCCAGGAAATGCCATAAATGAAAAATTTTCATCTTCTATTTGACAGCTTTGGTTTTACCTTCCCAGTTTTGTTTCTTATTTAAATTTTAAGCCTTTTCATTTTTGATTCACAATTATTCATACTCAGATTCATCCAAAATGTCAGAAACCTGAGGTAAGGGGAGATCTGGGGAGGCTACAGAGAAGATCCTGTAACTCATTTTTAGAGCCATTAGCATATTATTCTGTATAAATTAGAAATTCTATTAAAGTGATAGTTTATCCTAAAATAGTTCTGGCTCTAGTTAAAGATTTTTTTGATTCAAAACATTAAAATTAATCCTAGGAAATTTTAACTCATTTTCCCCATTTACTTTGTAGGTATTTTCTTAAAGTGACAATAGTAAGACGACTGTCAGACTTGGTAAAAGAGTATGATCTTATTGTTCACCAGCTGGCCACCTACCCAGATGTTAACAACTCCATTAAGATGGAAGTGGGCATTGAAGACTGTCTACACATAGAGTTTGAATATAATAAATCCAAGTGAGTATCTTTTCAAAGGAAAGAGAATTAAGAAATGGTGTTTGGGTCCATATGAAGTCAGTTCATGGACTGGTCAGTTGGGTGCTATTAAAAGCAAATCAGACCTCTGGTGTCATAAGAATGTTTGTATTCAGAAATAGTAAAGGGGAGACCTGAAACCATGATTTTCAAGTGCTTTACTCCATGTTCCTTTCCATGTAGAGATAACTATTGTATTCCAGTGTCACTAAGGTATTTGGGAGATTGAAATACTTGAAGGAAAAATAGTAATGAGTGTAGAAGGAAAAGAGCCCAGCAGATCCTGGATTGTTTTGCCAAAAAACTGAACCCCAAATCGACAGATTCAATAGTTGGGTATTCCCAGTATGGTACTTGAGCTACTAAATAAACACTCCAGAAAGAAAAATCTACATTTCTCTGAAGTAATTAAGTTCTCTGAAATAAAGATCATTTAAGTACAGATTCAGAGCTGGACAGGATCTTAGAGGCCATTGAGTCCCCCGCGTACTTTATAGATGAAGCCAAATGAAGGAAATGATTTGCCTAGGGTCACATAGCCAGCCAATGAGCTAGCTGGTGGTGTTGAATGCAGATTTTTCTGAGCTTGGCATCCATGCTGCCTTGTGTTAAAGCAGCCTTGTAAATAAGTATCAGAAAGTAACTAGCCTGCATTGTTCTCTTGGGATAGACTAGAGATGAAATGAAATTAAATATTCTTTCTTTGCTACTCATATAGCCATATATATTCTTATTTGCTGTGGATAGATGATGACTGTACTTTCCAAGTTTGAATTTGTCAAGATAAAATATCCTAAGAGTTCTTCACTGGTATCATAAATATGCTGTATAAAGATGGCTTGTTAAACTTAAACCTGTCTTAATAATAAAGATGTCTTCTTTTTTTAAAGGTATCACTTAAAGGATGTCATTGTTGGAAAAATTTATTTCTTATTAGTAAGAATAAAAATTCAGCATATGGAGTTACAACTGATAAAGAAAGAGATCACTGGAATAGGTAAATTGGAAACATTCATCAACTAAATATCCTGCTAGATGTGATTAGAAATTTCTCAATGTAGTTCATTTAAAATTTTAACATTTCCTAACAAATTTAGCCCAAACTGTAAAATAGAAGCTGCACAATTAGGCAGCCTGTCTCTTGGAGTACTAACTGGAAATTATTCACTGATTATCCTTTTATTTTTAGTTGCCATAAAGTTATTTTATAGTAGTTTCTTTTATCTTTAGTTTGTTACTATTTCCTTCTGCTGAAAAAGAAGTGCAAGTATGGAGACAGGGATCCCTTTCACATTTTTTGAGAATTTATGATCTCTGGTTATAATTTCAGTTTCTCAGAGGTCTCTAATACTGATTTTAACAAGATGGAAAATGCTCTGAAAGAGTTGTGAATTAAACTCAAACATTAGAATTGCCTTTTTATGCTCCTAGACTCCCATCTGTAATTCAGTAAGTGGTCATTATAGTCTCATGTCAGGGTTCAGAAACTCACTTTTTTTGGAGAGAGGAGAATGGGATGGAGAGGTTGGCATATATCAGAAGGAATTGATTGTTAAGTCTCCAGCAGGATCATTTTCCTGTACCAGAATTGATAATTTATTGAAAATCTGAGCTTTGAGTGTAGAAAGGAAAAATTTAGAATGATGCTTATTTACTATATGAATTGTGTCTGCTTCCATAGAGATAAGAAATACTCAGTCATTGTATGAAGGAAAGACGTATTGACTCTCTGGGAAGAATAGAGTAAAACTTGAACTTGCACAATTAGCATGTTCATTGCAGGCTAGATACTCTTATTGTGTAAGCATGGCTGGACTTCTGTGGAATAAACATGGAAAAGTGGAGGCAGGAGACAGAGTGTCCTGGAGATGTTCATATTAATAACATTCCAATTGTGTGACCAGGGCCCAGTACCACGACAGAAACAGAGACCATTGCCAAGTATGAAATAATGGATGGTGCACCAGTTAAAGGTAACTTGCTTTCCTTTCTCCCATTGTCTTTTGGTTCCAAACATTCTTAAGAGGACTAGTTGAGATTTTAGTTTGAAAATATTTGTTTGCTCTCTGCCTCGAATCAGGATTTTGCAATGCTTTGTACTTATGTAAAATTCCCTTGGCACAAATCTACTGTATGTATGGGAACCCAATTCCCCACCCTTTCTGTAAGTGGCTAATCTTCCCAAGAAGATGCAGGTTGGCACTTCGGGGTATGGGCATTCTGCCCAATTGCATGCGGGGGCTAAAAAACTATTAAGACTCCACCGTTGCCCTTGAGATTCTTTAATTAGACTAAGGTGGTCACACAAGCCTAGAGACATCCCCTTGAATTGAGGGTCACCACTAAAGGTAGGACTGTAGGATTGCAGGGCAGGGAGAGATGGAGATTTCATTAGAAGGGACTTTCTCTTCCCTGGTTGGTTGGTCACCTCGCCTTGTTACTATTACAGGGCATGATAGGTCAAATTTCTGAGCTGTCACATGCCACTAACCACTTCTGTCAGGTTAAGGCTCTGCTCTTGGAGATGGCCCTGGCTCCAGCCAAAGTCTCCCTCTCCCTGCAGCCAGCCTGGCAGCAAGCCTGTCTATTCTTAGCAGAGTCTGTTGGGCAGAGCTCATGCGGCTAGGCTAAGACCTACCAGAGTTTGTGCTCTGCTGGGGAAGCCTTACAGAAGTCCAGGGCCTCTTCCTAGCCCAGTGAATCACCACAGGAGGACATTAGTGCAGGTTGGCTGAGTTTTACAAGAATCAGCTTCCTGAGCTGGAGAGGCACTGCTAACCAGTGGACAGATTACATTTTCCTCCTTAATCTTTAGTGTTTCTAACTGGTGGCAGTGCTTGAGTCAAGGTGGGGTGGGAAAGGCTTTTTTGAGGAAAGTATCCCTTGGAAGTGGAGTGAGGATTCTGTAAAGAAGGGTTAAGATAATAGCCCCTCTTGCTTGAGTGCAAAAACCTGGCATTCTTCTGTTTCTTTTTCTTCAAAAGGGCCAATGGAACCCTGAAATCAATCATGGGGGGTTGATTTTTGTCCTAACATTTAAAGGAAATTGAATTGATGAGAATAGTGTGAGTCTGTACATGGGATAGTGCTGGGCTCTTGTCACTTGGTGAGTAGTAGGACTGTGGGAGGTTCCTCCAGAATTCACCATCACGTTGTCAAAGGCTGGCTGAAGTCCTGGGTGGCACGTGACTTTGTCTAGTGACATTTTAGGATCATTCCCCACCCCACCCCAAAATAACTATCTTTTTCTTAAGGTGAATCCATTCCCATAAGACTCTTTCTAGCGGGATATGACCCAACTCCAACAATGAGAGACGTGAACAAGAAATTCTCCGTACGATATTTTTTGAACCTGGTCCTCGTGGATGAGGAAGATAGACGGTACTTCAAGCAGCAGGTATGGTCTGATGCTGGCTGATGGGAGGCATGGCTGCCTTTGGGGCCAGCATACCGTGTTCATTTCACTCAGAGAAGCCCAGGTAGCCTCTGTCCATTAAGTGAAGCTACTGAAAACGCTTTTCTTTCAACTCTGCCACTTCAATCAGGGACTGTCTTTTTCAGCTCTCAAATGAATTTGTTGACTGTGTGGAGCTTGTATTGAGCTTGTTAGTGCAAATGGTGGAAATGTCCTTCAAATATATTTCAGCAGTCAGACACAGACTGGCATATAGGCTTTATTTTGGCTCTTGAAAGGTTAAGTTCACAGATGAATTGGTTTTCAATCTGAACCCTAAATAGACTTTGCCCAGACTTTTATAAGTGAAAACTACTTGTGGTGAATTAAGAGACTTCTCACATTTTATGAAGACAAATGAATGAGCCTTTATTAATCATCTTCTCTGGGCAAGGAAGTGGGCTGGACACGTGGGGGAGGGGGCAGTGTTAGAGCGAGGTACCAGAGGCTACAACTGAATGGGAAAGGTGAAGCAAATGTAAATATTGAATATGTTTTAGAATACTGGAGATGTTAGGAGGCACTCCTCTGTACAACCCAGGCTATTGAGCCAAAAGATGGGAAGATCTGTAGGCTCAAAACATTCTTGAAACACCTCTGTGGGAATATCCTTCAGAGCATGTAGAAGGTTCTTTTGGATAGTCTCAACAAAATACCTTTACATCCTTTGAAGGATGGATTTGACTTTTAGAGCCAAAATTCATTGAAATCCAAGTCAATCAGTCAATAGGCAGTTGTGCCAAGTGTGAAATGATAAGGGTAATCAAGGTTATGGAGCCAAAAGGATCAGAATCAGGGATGACCATAAAGGAGTAAAACTTGTTTACTTGTTCACGAATTTTAAGCTGAAATCGGTTCTAATATAATAGCTCCAAAACTGCATAATGGCATGAGTATAGACATAGCCACACTTTGTGCTGTCTTTGAAGACCAACAATCAGGGAATTGTGACTTGTTTAACAAATGAGTCTTATTAGTTTCATGGCTTCTAAGCTTAAATCAGTGATTTCTTTAAGAGTCCAGAGGAAAGAAAAATCACAGGCCAGTATATAATTTGTGGAGTTTTATGGATGAGGTAGGATGAAATCCCTTGTAGAGTCTAGCAGGATTTAGATGAGGGAAGAGGCTGGAAGGGGAGGCTTGAGTGGCTATTTCAGGGAAATGAGAAAGTATATTTTCAGGGGTCAAGTAAATAAATCAGATGGATTGAAGTGAGGAGTTAGTGTAGGGGAGTGGCAAGAGGGGTTAGATTATGGAGAGCCGTGATGGGCATGCTTTTTAAAAAATATCTTTTTTCTTTTCTGGATATCTCCCCACTAATTTATGCAGGACATTTGACTCTTTAGAACAAAGAATAAACAAGAAAAAAATGATAGTAAAATAAACTAACATGTCAACTGAGTTGACAGGAACTACAGTGTAAACAGCCACAGAACCTTGAAGCTTCTGCAAAGAGGAGAGAAAGGAGTTCATTTCCTCAACTTTTCTCTAGGACCAAGCTTTCCGATAACATGAATGCTAGACATAATCCCAATTCTATACAAACCATTTGACAAAATAAGCTAAGAATGAGTTTTACCAAATTCCTTTTATGACCCAAACATGATACTGATTCCAAAGCCAGGCAGGGCAAAAACAGAGAAAGAAAACTACAGACCAATCTCCTTAATGAACATAGATGCAAAAATCTTAAAATAGGATACTAGCAAAAAGACTCCAGCAAGTCTTATTCACTATGATCAGGTGGGATTTATACCAGGAATGCAAGGATGGTTTAATATTAGGAAAACTATCCACATTATTGACCACATCAACAAGCAAACCAACAGAAATCACTTGATTATTTCAATAGATTCAGAAAAAGTGTTTGACAAAATACAATACCCGTTCCTATTAAAAACACTAGAAAGTATAGGAATAGAAGGGCCTTTCCTAAAAATAATAAACAGTATATATTTAAAACCATCAGCAAGTATCATTTGCAATGGGGATAAATTAGAAGCCTTCCCAACACGAATGCTAGGCAAAGGAAGCTGTTTTATCTTTTTTTTGGGGGGGGGGGAGATATTGTGGAACCAATGAAGGTTTCTAAGAGAGTGATAGGATAAAGACACGTTTTAGGAAAATGAGCATTGCATGAAGGGGTCCTGGGGAGGGGTCAGGAAGCAAGAAGATTGAGGTAGGAGTTTTTTAGGGTAGTTGAATTTACTGATGTTTCTGAATGCCTTGTACACGAGGAAATGCTTGATAGATATTTAATTGGGATGGCTAAGAAGGGGCAAACATTACATTTATTTCAGAGCGAAAATAGGCAAGATTTGGTGACTGATTCAATATGGGGACAAGTGATAGGAAGATGTTTGAAAATGCCTCCATGTTTTTGAGTCAAGGAGAAAGAAGAGGGGTGCTTTTATTACCTTCCCTTCCTGACTTCACTATGTTGATATTTGGGAAAAGTTTAACTTTGTTTTAGACAGATTGAAGCTAATGGTAGGATTGTTATAGATAAGTGATGGCAAACCAAAAATGGCACTCAGAGCTCTCTCTTGCTGTCATGCCAGAGTTCCTTACTAGAAAGGAGGGACTGGGGTGGAGCTGTTCCCTTCCCCTCTCCATGAGCCTGAGGACATTCCTCCCTTCCCCCACCCCTCTGCTCAGCAGCTCAGTGGGAGCCCTTCTTCCCTCCCCTGTCTGGGGCAAGGCACTGGGGACTGGAGAGGAGGGGCTCCCATGCTGCATGAGGGCACAGTGTACACTCAGCCTGTTGAGTTTGTAGTAAAGGCGATTCCTGTGGTGGGGTTGGAAAAGAGCTAGGTTTGAGGGGAGCTGAGTGCTGGGTCCAGTCTCCCCCTCTCCACACATGCCCCTCATCACCTGCCCCTTTGCCCAGCAGCCCAATGGGAGCACTTCCTCCCTCCCCTGTCTAGTGTGAGGGGGTGAGTGGGTATGGTCTGGGGAGGATGGGGTAGGGCCCAGCACTTGCCTCTAAAAGGTTTGCCATCCCCTCCTGCCTTCTCTGGCAGGTTATCTCCTCAGTCAGCTCCCTCGTCCCTACCTGCTGGTTCTTTACCCTTTTGACTTCAGCCTCACCACCCTTAAAAACAAACCAACAAGCAAGCAAAATCTTGACCTCCCACGTGCTCAGGCTGTTTTCTTCTATCCTTTTTCAACCACAGTCCTAGAAAAAACTGTCCACATTCATTGTTTTCTATTTCCTCTCCTCTCCATCACTTTTCCTCTCTTTCCAGTCTAGCTTCATCATCACTTTTCACATCAACATTGAACAGAAATGGCCCTGGCCACAGTGGCCAGTGATCTCTGATGGTCTTTTTAAAAAATATGAGTATTAAGAGCAGTAAGGGCTTGGCAGTTGGAGCTCAGTGACTTGCCTGGGGGTCACACAGCTAGGAAGTATCTGAGGGCAGATTTGAATTCAGGATTTCCTATCTCCAGGCCTGGTGCTCTATCCATTGAGCCACTTAGCTGTCCTGGTCCTAATCTTTCTTGACTTCTCTGCTGTCTTTGACAACCTTGACCACTCCCTTCTCTGGGCTTTTACTCTCTCCTGGTTCGGATCTGGCCATCCCTTTGCTAGTTCATTATTTCCCTGTGGGTAACTGATTTACAGATATGTTTACCCCACCCCAACTCCTCTCTCACAAACTGCCCTTTGGGCATTTCAGACTGGATGGCTTGGAGACATTTCCTACTCAATATGTCCAGAAGGGAATCTGGAATATTGTTTTCCCCAAACCCACCATTCTCAGTCCTCCAGTCTATTGACCTTTGTGCTATCCTTGTCTCTTTACTCTTCCTTAGTACGTAATTGCCATATCTTTCCATGTCTGTGTCCACATCTCTTCTCATTCCACTACCACTCTGGCTCAGGACTTCAGCACCCCTTGTCTGGGCTGTTACAGTCTCTTTTCATGCTCAGATCTCTCTACCTCCAGGTCATCCTTCAAACAGCTGCCAAAGTGATTTTCTGTAAACACGGATCTGCCCAGGTCATTCCTCTACTTATTTCCACTCCCCTGGCTCCCTGTTACCTCTAGAACCAATTATGAACCACCTTTGCCTTTGAAAGCCTTCACTGATGACTCCAGATTATCTTTCCATCCTCCTTGGACATTACTTCTACTTTCACATTCTGTGATCCCTCCAGACTTCATGCCTTTGCATTTTCTGTCCCCTGTAACTGGCGTGCATTCCTTCCCTCCCTTACTCTGCCTCAGAATCTTTTTTCCTTAAAGATGCAGGGCTTCCCCATTTACTTCATCCTTCCTCTGAGACTGCATTACCTTTTGCCTCTATTTGTTCTGTCTGGACTAGGTCTCTGTCAAGTGTAAGCTCCTTGAGAGGAGGGATTGCTTTACTCTGCTCCCTTTCCCCAGTGCCTGGCATATAGTAGGTACTTCAGAAATAAAATACAGACTCAAACACTCACACCCATGGAGAATTCATAGGCTGGTGTTCTGGTGTTTGTTTTCCCAGGAAATCATCTTATGGAGAAAAGCTCCGGAGAAGTTGAGGAAGCCCAGGACGAACTTTCACCAGCGCTTTGAGCCTCCAGAGCCGCAGGCATCAGCTGAGCAGCCTGAAATGTGAAGGGAGGAAGGAGGGGGAGAGGGAAGGAGAGGCTCCTGGGCCCAGGGGTCACAGCCTGCACAGGGCCAGGCCTGAGGCCCCGGCCTTGCCTCTCTGACCACACTCACCTATTTTGCCGCACTACTAACCATTCTCAAAGGTGTACATTCAGTTAAAAACAAAGTGCTTTCTCTGAAACACTGGAACTTTCTCAAGCTGCCGTCTTTTTTTTTTTTAAACTTCCTACTTTGATTTGCTCAGATGCACTCAGATATGCATATGCTTAAACATTAAACATTTCTACATGTGTAGGCTGGTGTTTCATAATTTTGTTTTCTTTCTCTAGGATGTAGATTATGAAGCTTCCTGCCCCATCTCCACCTCATTGATTCCCTCCCATCTCTGCGAAACATTGAGATTTGTATGAGAGAGACGTGGCGGGGCTGTGAGGCTTCGGGAGCCTCTATCCCCTAGGCACACCATTCCCTGAGGATTTCTATTCAAAGTCTTGTGGGTGTTTGAGGGATTCAGGCACTGACTTTGTCCTGAATCTTCCAATCCCATGGGGACTTCCTTACAGCCTTTCAGCTTAAAGAGATCTGTAATAGGATGGGGTGATTGCCATCTTATTCCCAGAATTTCCTTTTTGTCATTAGTCTAACTGTTTTGCATTGGCACTACAGTAGATTTTCTGCAGTGCTTTGTTTGTATTTAAAAATTTTTTCATTTTCATATAAGATTTTTTCCCCCATAGACACTTATGGGCATTTTATTTTTAAATTGGGAAAACTTGGCTGTGTGTGCAGAGGATGCTAATTCTCAGATTCACACACCTCTTGATTGTTGAAGTGGGTGAACTTTGTGTCATCTTCTATCCATTTCTGATTAAACATACCTGTGTTAAGCTGCAGCTTTGACCAACCAAAACTCCGATTTTGCAAGCTAAACAACCTCTCTAGGAAATATACAATATCCTTTATTTTGTTGAATGTTGAATTTATATCCTCCTTGGTACAAAGACTCTCGAAGGTTACGTGGTTGTAGACTAGGTTCAGTTTCCATTGTCCACCACGTGGCGGAGGCCCCAGTCTTGTCTGAGCCACAGAAGCCTCTTGTACTTAAGGTTCATGAACCAACCAAGAATTCTCCCTAACGACAGTGCTAGCCTTGGCGGTGCCTCTACCTTACTTGGTGGGGAGCTCAGTCCCTGGGTCAGGCATCTCTGAGAGTCTGCTTTCCTCCTATGGCACTGACCAAATAGTCTGTAAGCACCACCTTTTACTACAGAAGACGCTCTGGGTCTGCGTGCTGCGGGATATCTATGGGGATGGAAACAGATGGATTTTTTTTCCTCATGTAAGTGCCTGTTCAGAAATTTAAAAAAAATTTTAAAATGCCAAATATTTTCATGGTCACTTGCATGTAATATCTAGAAACTGTTTGAGAAGATTTTGAAAACTGATTATATTTAACCAGCCTTCAATTGTGCAACCATGTAAAATAAAGAATTTGAAAATGATACTGAGCTGCTATTTGAATGATTAAAAATAGCTGTATTCTCAAGAAGCCTGGTCTCTTTTCTTAGCTGTTTGCCTTAGACTTGAGCTATGAGTGTCCTGTAAAGTTGGGCTTACTTTACCACAGGTTAGGTTAGGAGGTTGTTCTTGGGATAACAAGCAATTGAATTTAAATACTGCTGTTAATCCAGCAGGTGACTTCTGCCGCAGGGATGCCAGTGGGGCTCAAGCTGTGATAGGCCCTGTTTGACTGGCCTATCTTAACCTTTGAGCCCAGAGTTTAGTGGCCTGAACCTTACAGCTCTTACCTGTAGTCCATCTTCATCCTTGCCAAGTTCAAAGGGGTCTATGATGAGGTTAGGGACAGATCTACTGCCTTTTTTTGGTCATAGCCACTGAAAGAAAGGCCAGGAGAGTTTGTCATATCTAAGAGTTCTCACCTTGACAAAATCAAGGGTTCTTGGTTACTCTCAGTTTCACTCTACTTCAACCCCACGTGAATTTGTTTCAAATCCACATGATTGCATACAATGTGCATATTCACCTTTTGACAACCAATTTAAGGAATGAAAAAAATTAATAAAAAATCTTGATCTGGGTTTAGGAGGGCTATTAATTAAAAACTCATACAGTATCACCAGGATAGGTGGCTGTTTGATACCAGGACTGTTTCTGGGCTCTAATCATCAATCTTTACAGGGAGAATTCTCACGTTTCATACACTCACAAAAGAGAGAGCTTTATTCTTTAATTGGGGCCCTAAACTCAGGCTTTGGAATAATCGGTTCCTTTTCCTGTGTTTACTTACTTGTGCAAGCCCAGGAAGGCCCTGGAGATTGTGTTGTGTCCTAGGCTGCTTTTGCTAAGTCTCCGCCAGATAAAAAATTCTAGTGAGAAAAAACGCCTAGTTGCCCTTGAGTCTCATGATGGCTTCACAAGCCATCTTACAGAGGGGGATGGTCTCTTATACTGAACCTGAACACTTATATAGAGCTTTGAAACTTAAAAGTTGTTTGCCTTCCAGTGAGCCCGTGATTCTTGCCCTTAACTCTTTTCATTATCACTACTCTCCTCACCTACCTGTTAGCATCCTCCTTCAATAGAGGAAGAAACTTGTGCATGGAAGTTGATTAGCTTGGCCACTTGCCTAAGATCACACAGCTGGGAAGTAGCAGTTAAGACTTGAACTTGGGTTTCCTGACTGATGCTAGTGCTCTTTTCATAATAATAAGATAGGTTTTTTTCCCTGAGGGGAGGGGGTGGAAAATCTAATTCTGAGATGTGATAAAATCATATTTAAGAATTTGGCAAGGAAGAGAACAGACATTTAAAGGGTTTATTGAAGCTTTTTGTATTTGCATTATTGGCATTTTCAGCACCTCCAAAAAATCCTCATAACAGAATTTCAGCAAAATAAACAATATGGTGTCAAATGGATTTACAAATTTATGCCCATGGCCCACCACCACTGTTATGGTAGTAGGAAAGTATGTTAGATTATTAGGTTTCTGAGCCCAAGATTTGGCACGCAAAAAAAAAAATACAGTCTAGGGCACTGCTTTATCTCATAGTCCCCAAAACAAAAATGCTGCAGTTGGAAATTCCAAATGTTGCTTTGGGAGTGTAGCAAAAATGTGGAGGGAGAACTCCCAGGGACTCTTCTTATCTTTCTGCTTTAGAAACTATACAAAACTAAGGGGGAAATAAGGCTTAATTTTATAAAGGTTGGACTGGATTATATTTAAAACAGGGTTGCCAGGAATTGAATTTATTCCAAAGAGATTTATTTATAATTTATTTGCAAAATATAGAAAGTGACATAAGATAGGCTATATATCTTACCCTAAGCATTTACTCCCAGCCCCTAGCTCAACCCGGGCAGGGAGAGTTAGTCCTTAGCTGGAGAGGCCTCAGCAAAGCAGAGGATCTGGGGAAGTCTCTCTCAAGAGGTAGGTCTCTCCTGAGGCTAGTCTCTTCATAAAATCCAGGAAAGGAGTCAGCTTTTTCACTTACCATGTGTCAGTCCAAAGGGGAGAGATTCAAGGACAGTCTCACCACATAACAGGGTCTCGGGTCCAGTCAGCAGATTCTTCACCAGCCTCCAACTCAAACTCAGAACTCCAGAAGAAGCTGAAGTCCAAGTTGAACTCTACTCAGGAAGTTGTAACTCCCCTTTAAAGACACTTTCTTTTGCATCATTTCCTGTGCCTTCCCCTAATTTTACGTCTACCAATTACAGCTTAAGTACTGCCCAGGGGCAGTCAGTTTAATTCTGATTCATCTCCCACTATTGCACAGGTGGGTCACAGATCTCCCCATTTAATGATTAAGTGGTATGTTTACACTTTGGGTGATTAGATCTAAAAATGGGCAGATCTCCCCACTCAACTGTAAGTAGCATATTTATACTTTTGATGATTAAATCTAAAAATGGGCAGGGGAGTTAATTTTCATAATCAGGGGAGAGTTAGTTTCATTTTCACAATCTGGGGAGAGTTACATTTAATTCTCTGATTTGAATTTGGGTCTTCCTAACTCCAGGCCTGATATTCCATCCATTAGCCACCTCGCTGCCCCTACATGGAACCAGTGAAGATATCTAAGAAAGGGAATATCAGACAATAAATGCCTTGGCAGCATGTAGAAGGTTGAACTAGAAACAGAAGCATGAACTAGGTGAGGTGCTCATGTAAGTGGAGTCTAGTCAAGGAGATGTGCCAGAGTCCACAATGCAACTGAACAGTTCTCATGAATTAGAAATGAATGACTGAGTTGAGACTTACGTCGATGTGAATGACCGGATGTTGGTGCTGACAGAAATTAGCAAATTGGGAAGAGCCAGTTTAGGAGGAAAGATGGTCTTAGTTTTGGACATGTGGAGTGTGGACATCTAGGCAATGCCTAACACTTGGCAAAGTTTCTTGCACACAAGTGCTTAATTGAATATGGCAGGAAGTTGGATAGAAATGGGAGTGGAGAGGTTGGTGCCGAGTTGAGATAAACTCATAGGAATGAGCAAGGTAGAGAATGAGAATGGACTATTTGTAGGAAATGTGTGCTAGGGATGCTGACATGGGGGAACTGAGCCTGTGATTTCAGCAGCTTGGCCAATTCTTAGTGCAGAAACTACCTCCATCATTGAAGATGCAGTTGGGCACTTAATTTTTGGTTTAAAGACAGAGCAGGGGTTCTTAATCAAAAGTTCTGAAGTTTGCATGGGGGGGACACATCTTCATTTTTCACTTAACCTTTGAAATTTAGCATTTACTTCAGTTTTGAAATTTATTCCATGTTATATATATCTATCTATCTATAGTTGTTTGCATGTTGTTTCCCTCCATTAGCTCCTTGACAAATAGGAGCTGTATTCTGTCTTTCTTGGAATCAGGAAAGAGTGAGGTTGGATCCCATCTTGGATACTTATTATTAGCTGAGTGATTCTGGTCAAAGGGTCTTCGTTTGGAAAATGGGAGAAATAATAGCACCTACTTCCCTGAGATATTATAAGGATCAAATTATATATTTGCATCTTGAGGTTTGAGTTTTAAAGTTTTACAAACCTTAAAAGTGCTTTATAAATGCTGGTTATTAATTAGCCAAGTTTAGAACAGTGCCTGGCACCTGTTGAAAGTAGAAAGTCTTATCTACTGGCACAAATACCTCTGCAGAATTTGCAGAAACAAAGAGTAAGGCCCATTCCAAGTACAGCTAGCTAATAACTGACTCTCAGCTAAATGTTGATTCAGGGATGCTTGTCTCTGAGTCTGAGTGAATCAAGATCCATAATTTATGGGTGGCATACTAGGACAGACCCCTTTGACACAGAATTTACAAGGGAAAATGTTTCCCAGAAGCAGACAACTTCATGCATAAGACACCTAAATCCAAGACAAGTAAACAAGATGCTTGCTGAATTTGGCATTAAGGGCAACTTAGTGGCAGTGGACAGAGCACCCAGTCTGGATCTGGAAGGTCTTGGGTTCAGATGTGGCCTCATACTTCCTAGCTTTGTGACCCTGAGCAAATAAGTCACATAACCCTGATTGCCTTTGTCCTTCTGTCTTAAGAGTTGTTAATAAGACAAAAAGTAAGGATTAAAAAAAAAGAAATGGGCATTTATGTTTTTTTTCCATTTGAATAAGTTTATTTAGGCAATTTAGAACATTATTCCTTGGTTACAATAATCACATTATTTCCCTTCCTCCCCTCCACCCACTCTTTCCACAGCCAACGTGCAATTTCATTGGATATTACTTGTGTCCTTGATCAGAACATATTTCCATGTTGTTGTTTACACTAGGATGTTCATTTAGTCTACATCCCCAACCATATCCTTTCGACCCATGTATTCAAATTTTTCTTTTGTGTTTTTATTCCCACAGTGTAAACTCTGAATGTGGATAGTGGTTTTTCTCATAGATTCCTCCAAGTTGTTCAGGATCACTGCATTGCCAGTAATGGAGAAGTCCATGACATTCGATTGTATCGCAGTGTATCAATCTCTATATAATATTCTCCTGGTTCTGCTCCTCTCACTCTGCATCAATTCCTGGAGGTTGTTCCAGTTCCCATGGAATTCCTCCACTTTATTATTCCTTTGAGCACAATAGTATTCCATCACCAACATATACCACCATTTGTTCAGCCATTCCCCAATTGAAGGGCATCCCCTCATTTTCCAATTTTTGGCCGCCACAAAGAGTGCAGCTATGAATATTCTTGTACAAGTCTTTTTCCTTATTATCTCTTTGGGGTACAAACCCAGCAGTGCTATGGCTGGATCAAAGGGCAGACAGTCTTTTAGCGCCCTTTGGGCATAGTTCCAAATTGCCCTCCAGAATGGTTGGATCAATTCACAGCTCCACCAGCAATGAATTAATGTCCCAACTTTGCCACATCCCCTCCAACATTCATTACTTTCCTTTGCTGTCATGTTAGCCAATCTGCTAGGTGTGAGGTGATACCTCAGAGTTGTTTTGATTTGCATCTCTTGGATTATAAGAGCTTTAGAACACTTTTTTTTCTTTCTTTTCTTTTCTTTTTTTTTTTTTAACCCTTACCTTCCGTCTTGGAGTCAATACTGTGTATTGGCTCCAAGGCAGAAGAGTGGTAAGGGCTAGGCAATGGGGGTCAAGTGACTTGCCCAGGGTCACACAGCTAGGAAGTGGCTGAGGCCAGATTTGAACCTAGGACCTCCCGTCTCTAGGGCTGACTCTTAATCCACTGAGCTACCCAGCTGCCCCCTAGAACACGTTTTCATGTGCTTATTAATAGTTTTTATTTCTTTAACTGAAAATTGCCTATTCGTGTCCCTTGCCCATTTTTCAATTGGAGAATGACTTGATTTTTTGTACAACTGGTTTAGCTCTTTATAAGTTTGAGTAATTAGACCTTTTTCAGAGGTTTTTGTAATGAAGGTTGTTTCCCAAATTGTTGCTTCCCTTCTAATTTTGGATGCATTAGTTTTGTTTGTACAAAACCTTTTTAATTTGATGTAATCAAAATTATTGATTTTACATTTTGTGATTTTTTTCTAACTCTTGCTCGGTTTTAAGTCTTTCCTTTCCCAAAGATCTGACAAGTATACTATTCTGTGTTCACCTAAGTGGCTAATAGTTTCCTTCTTTATATTCAGGTCATTCACCCATTCTGAGTTTATCTTGGTGTAGGGTGTGAAATGTTGATCCAAACCTAATCTCTCCCATACTGTCTTCCAATTTTCCCAACAGTTTTTATCAAAAAGTGGGTTTTGGTCCCCAAAACTGGGATCTTTGGGTTTATCATAGACTGTCCTGCTGAGGTCATTTACCTCAAGTCTATTCCACTGATCCTGTTTTCTGTCTCTTAGCCAGTAGCAAATTGTTTTGATAACCACTGTTATCATAGTATATGTAACATAGTATAGTTTGAGATCTGGGACTGCAAGTCCTCCTTCCTTTGCATTTTTTTTTCATGATTTCCCTGGATATCCTTGATCTTTTGTTTTTCCAAATGAACTTTGTTATGTTCTTTTTCTAATTCAGTAAAGAAGTTTTTTGGTAGTTCAGTGGGTATGGCACTAAACAAGTAAATTAATTTGGATAGGATTGTCATTTTTGTTATATTAGCTCGTCTCACTTATGAGCAATCAATGTTTTTCCAATTTTTTAGATCTAGTTTTAATTGTGTGGAGAGTGTTTTGTAGTTGTGTTCATATAGTTCCTATGTTTGTCTTGGTAGTTAGATTCCTAAATATTTTTATATTGTCTAGGGTGATTTTAAGTGGAATTTCTCTTTCTAATTCTTGCTGCTGAAATGGGATGGAGATATATAGAAATGCTGATGACTTATGCGGGTTTATTTTGTATCTTGCAACTTTGCTAAAGTTGTTTACTTCAACTAGCTTTTTGGTTGATTATCTAGGATTCTTTAAGTAAACCATCATATCATCTGCAAAGAGTGATAGCTTGGTCTCCTCATTGCATATTTTAATATCTTCAATTTCTTTTTCTTCTCTAATTGCTACTGCTAGTGTTTCTAGTACAATGTTAAATAATAGCGGTGATAATGGGCACCCCTGTTTCACTCCTGATCATATTGGGAAGGCTTCTAGTTTATCCCCATTGCAGATGATGTTTGCTGATGGTTTTAGATATATACTGTTTATTTTTTTTTTAGGAAAGGCCCTTCTATTCCTATACTTTCTAGTGTTTTCAATAGGAATGGGTGTTGTATTTTATCAAAGGATTTTTCTGCAGCTATTGAGATAATTGTGATTTTTGTTGGTTTGCTTGTTAATATGGTCAATTATGTGGATGGCTTTCCTAATATTGAACCATCGTTGCATTCCTGGTATGAATCTTACCTGGTCATAGTGAATAACCCTTGTGATGACTTGCTGGAGTCTCTTTGCTAGTATCCTATTTAAGATTTTTGCATCTCTATTCATTAGGGAGATTGGTCTATAGTTTTCTTTCTCTCTTTTTGACCTGCCTGGCTTTGGCATCAGTACTATGTTTGTATCATAAAATGAATTTGGTAGAACTCCTTCTTGGCTTATTCTGTCAAATGTTTGTATAATATTGGGATTAGTTGTTCTTTGAATATTTTATAGGATTCATTTGTGAATCCACCTGGACCTGGGGATTTTTTCTTAGAGAGTTCTTTGGTGGCTTGTTCAATTTCTTTTCCTGATATGGGGTTTAGGTAATTTATTTCTTTCTCTGTTAGTCTAGGCAATTTATAGTTTTGTAAGTATTCATCCATATCACCCAGATTGCCATATTTGTTGCCATATAATTGGGCATAGTAGTTTTTAATGATTGCCTTAATTTCCTCTTCATTAGAGGTAAGGTCTCCCTTTTCATCTTGGATACTGTCAATTTGGTTTTTTTCTTTCCTTTTTTAAAATTAGACTGACTAGTACTTTGTCTATTTTATTTGTTTTTTCAAAGTACCAGTTTCTAGTCTTATTTATTAAATCAATGGTTCTTTGACTTTCAATTTTGTTAATTTCTACTTTGATTTTTAGGATCTCTAATTTAGTCTTCATCTGAGGATTTTAAGTTTCTTCGCTTTCTAGTTTTTTAATTTGCATGCCCAATTCATTGACCTCTGCCCTTCTTAATTTGTTAATATATGAACTCAAGGATATAAATTTCCCCCTGAGTACTGGTTTGGCTGCATCCCATAGGTTTTGAAAGGATGTCTCACCATTGTCATTTTCTTCAATGAAGTTATTGTTTCTACGATTTGTTCTTTAACTAACTGGTTTTGGAGAATCATATTAATTTCTAATTGATTTTTGATTTACCTCTCCATGTACCCTTACTAATTATTATTTTCATTGCATTGTGATCTGAGAAGGTTGCATTTATTATTTCTGCTGTTTTGCAATTGTTTGCAATGTTTTTATGCCCTAATACATGGTCAATTTTTGTGAATGTATTATGTGCTGCTGAAAAGAAGGTATATTCCTTTTTGTCCCTATTTATTTTTCTCCACATGCCTACTAACTCTAATTTTTCTAAGATTTCATTCACTTCTCTTACCTATTTCTTATTTATTTTTTAGTTTGATTTATCTAGTTTGGATAGAGGAAGGTTCAGGTCTCCCATTAGTATAGTTTTTCTATTTCATCCTTGAGCTCCTCTAGTTTCTCCTTTAGAAATTTGGATGCTATGCCATTTGGTGCATACATGTTGAGTACAGATATTTCTTCATTGTCTATACTGCCTTTTATCAGGATATAATTACGTTCCCTATCTCTTTTAATTAGATTTATTTTTACTTTGGCTTTGTCAGATATCATGATTGTGACTCCTGCCTTCTTTTTATCAGTTGATGTCCAATCAATTTGGCTCCATCCTCTTACTTTCACCCTATGCATATCTACCTTCTTCATGTGTGTTTCTTGTAGGCAGCATATTGTAGGGTTTTGGATTCTAATCCACTCTGCTATTCGCTTGTGTTTTATGGATGAGTTCATTCCATTCATATTCAGAGTTATGATTACTAGCTGAATTTCCCAGCATTTTGATTTCTACTCCTGGTTTTGCCTTTTCTTCTTTCACTATTTCCTTATACACCAATGTTTGTTTTTAATCAGTCCCCCTAGTTCCCACCCTTATTTTACTTCTCTTTCTACCCCCTCCCTTTTTATCCCCCCCTTATTTTCCCTGTAGTCTTTCTAAAATTACCCCCCATCTTCTCCCTCCCTTGTACTGCTTCCCTCCCCACCAGTCCATTTGTTACCCTTCTACACCCGTATAGGGTACAAATCTATTCTGTGCCCCAATGGATTGGATTGTTCTTCCCTCTTTGGGCCAGTTTCAAAGCATGCAAGAGTCGAGTATTTCCTATCTCTAACCTTTTTACCCTTCCAGTGTATTGATGTTCTCCCTCCTCCCACCATGTGCTTCTTTGTGACATATAAATTTACCCATATTTGTTTCTTTTCCCATTTCTTTTAGTATTAACCTCTTTTTTTTAGCTCTAGTATATATATATATATATATATGTATATATATATATAGTATCTATATATTCATATATATACACACACGCACGATTTATGCATGCATATATCTGTATACCTATTTGTGTCTTGTCCTTTCATCCTATACAGTTTGTCACTGTTCCCTCTAAGTGTAATTCTTCTACCTGCCCAGGTGATAACAACAGTTTTTAAGAGTTACCAATGACTTCTTTTCTTATAGGGATATATATAATTTTAACTTATTGAGTCTCTTAAAAATTTTTTTGTTGTTGTTTAGTTTAGTTCTTCTTTTTTCCCTCTTTTTTAATTACCTTTTGATGATTCTCTTGAGTTCTGTACTTGGACATCAAATTTTCTGTTCAGGTCTGGTCTTTTCTTTATGAATTCTTGGAATTCTTCTATTTTGTTGAATGACCATACTTTCCCCTGTAAGAATATAGTCAGTTTTGCTGGGTAGTTGATTCTTGGTTGTAGACTAACCTCCTTTGCTTTCCGGAATTCCATATTCCATGCCTTTTGGTCCTTCAGTGTGGATGCAGCCAGATCCTGCGTTATCCTCACTGTGGTTCCGTGGTATCTGAATGACTTCTTCTTGGCAGCTTGTAATATCTTTTCTTTGGTCGGATAGTTCTTGAATTTGGTTATAACATTCCTGGGTGTTGTCAGTTGGGGATTAAATATAGGAGGTGATCTGTGGATTCTTTCAATCTCTACTTTTCCCTCTTGTTCTAGGATATCGGGGCACTTTTCTTGAATAATTTCCTTTAGTATTATGTCCAGGCTTTTTCTTTTGTCATGGCCTTCTGGTAGACCAATGATTCTTAAATTGTCTCTCCTTGAAAGATTTTCTAAATCTTCTGTTTTGTGAATAAGATGCTTCATATTTTTCTCAATTTTTTCATTCTTTTGGTTTTGTTTTATAGTGTCCTGCTGCCTTGTGAGGTCACTTGATTCCAGTTGTTGTGTTCTGGTTCTTTTTTTTTTAATAACCCTTACCTTCAGTCTTGGAGTCAATACTGTGTATTGGCTCCAAGGCAGAAGAGTGGTAAGGGCTAGGCAATGGGGGTCAAGTGACTTGCCCAGGGTCACACAGCTGGGAAGTGTCTGAGGTCAGATTTGAACCTAGGACCTCCCATCTCTAGGTCTGACTCTCAATCCACTGAGCTACCCAGCTGCCCCCTGTATTCTGGTTCTTAAAGACTGGATTTCATCCCTAGCTTTTTGGTTATCCTTTTCCTTCTGGTCTGATTTTCTTTGGAGGTCATCTTTCATCCTCTTTGCCTCATCTTTCTTTTCCTTTGCTTCATTTTCCAGCTGGTTGATTTTGGCTTTCAAGACACTATTTTCTCATTTTTAATTCAAGTACTTCTGTTTCCAGATGACTTATCTTAGTTTTTAAGTTCTTTCCCCAATTGTCTTCAGCCTCTCTTAATTGTGTTTTGAGTTCTTCCACAGCCTGTATCCAATTCTCTGGGATTTCTGATTTATCGTTTGCTGATCTCTCCCTCTCTGTTCCATTTGCTGAATAGAAGCTGTCTATTGTAATTTCTTTCTCCTTTTTTGGTTGTTTGCTCATATTTACCCCCTTCTTTGCTCCCTATATTTGTCTGTGCTCTTGGTCCTCTCATTTTTTTGGTTTTGGGGCTGTCAGTCTTCCCTCTTGGTGCTTAGTCAGATCTCTCAGTGCAGTCTCTGGGGGAGGAATGTTGGGGTTGAGCTTCCCTGTCCTCTAGAGGCTTTTGATTGGATTAAAGTCCAGCTGTTAGTGAGGGAAAGTGTTGTAGCTTGGGCTTCCCCGAGCTCCAAAGACTTTTGATGGTATTAAGTTTAGCTGGGTTGGGCTGGATATGCTCTGAGGCCAAAACTCCCGGAAGGCTGGAGCCAAATGGAAGGTCTCAGCCACCCAGGCTGCTAGCTCTTTGATCTCTCTCTAGCTGCTTCCCCACCACCTGTGTTTGACGCTCTGAGCCTGGAACAGCCCTATTCTCAAGGTACATCCTCTAGACCAGCACCTTTGCCCACCCAGAGGTTCCCGCTGCTGGTGGGGGCTCAGCGCTCTATGTGGGCAGGGAGATGGGTCCTGGGACCTTCCTTCTGCCTTCCCCTTAAACCCGAGTGTTCTCGGATTTCAGCTTTTGGAGAGGGGAATACCTTTTGAAGTCCAGCAGGAGGGTTCCCCCGGCTGTCTTGTTGTTAGGTTTGGTTTTCAGTCCCCTAGGAGCATTTGGTTTGTGATCAGTAAGGAAGGATTTTCAGAGGTCTGAACTATTGTTGCTCCTAAGCTGCCATCTTGATTCCGCCCCTCACATTTATGTTCGTATTCCCTATTTTTCTTGTATTTATGATTAGCTATTTGTTATCTACTGTTACAATACTTTGACTCATGAAAAAGTACCCAGATGTTAGATTTAAAACACAACTCAAGGCTATATTCAGGTCCCATATAGTAGTTCTTATAAAATTGTTCATTATATCTCATTCTGTGGTTGGAAACACCTTCACTTTCTTTCCATAAGACTACTCTGGAGGTCTAGATTCTCCACCTCTGGTTGTGGATAATTTTGCCAGTTTACGTTGTCATTCAGTCACATACATCATCCCCTTCTGTTCTCCACTAGCTCCATTTTGTTTAAGTTCGTGTTTGCTGCTTCCGACACTTTTTTTACATTTCATAATTGGTTACAAATGTTTAAATTAATAGTACTAGAAGCTGTATGGTTTGTGAATGAGATTTAAAAAAACAACACTAACTTTCATCTTAGAATCAATATGGGTCTTGGTTCTAAGGCAGAAGAATGGTGAGGGTTAGGCAATGGGGTTTAAGTGTCTTGCCCAGGATCACACAACTAATAAGTATTTGAGACTATAGTTGAACCTAGGACTTCTTGTCTCCAAACCTGACTATCTGTTGAGCTATCTAGCTGCCCCTGTGAGTTTTAAAAATGATTATGACTCTGATCTTGTTAAAAGATTTTGTTCAGATGGTTTTTGATTCATTTTTTTATATCCTGTCAAGGTGTATACAAATAACTCTTATATCACTGCCAATCTTTAGATGGCCCAGTAATTTAAAAAATTATTTTTTAATTGAAGGCCAAAATGAGTTCTTTAAAGTTGATTTTTAGGAAAACACCAGTGACTCCATTTTGTGCCATATTTGCTATTTTATTTCTTTTTCTCTATGACACTGAATGTATGAAAGTCATCTTTAATGCCTGCCTCCTGTACATTAAGTTGTTTACAAAGTAAAACTCCTAGGACTCTGCCTAGTCCATTTCTCTTTATCCTATCAAATAAGAGACATAGCAGGAGTTCAACAAATGTTAAGTGACTGATAAAGTCATAGTTTTGTTGAATCTGAGAGAGCAGGCAAGAGCATCTCATCTGTGGGGCTGTGAGACACCTATTCACCACCTACTGACGGGGCCTGTTACCCCTCTTGGGCCGACAAATAAACTGCAGTGCACCTCTCTGTGCTGGCTTACTCATGCAGTGTGGCCAGCAAGAGGCCTGAAAATTCTTGAACCAAACCAATGATAAATTAGTCAGAAGGTCTGGAGTTGGGAGGTTAGAGTTCAAATGTGACCTCAAGACACTTAGCCCCCTGGGCCCCTTTCTTCTTTTGTAAAATGAGCTGGAGAAGGAAATGGCAAACCACTCCAGTATCTGTGCCAAGTAAATGCCAAACGGGGTCAGGAGTCCCACACAACTGACAAAAACGAAATCCAGCTGCTCTTTGGATGTTTAACTCGTTTGAGCCCCTGGCCACCACTCTAGAGGCAGATCTTACGCCATTTTACAGATAAGGAAAACGAGGCAGGGTGGGCGCTTGGTAAACACTGACTTGAAATCACTTCTCAGAGAAGGAACTCTGACCTGACCAGCCTCTCTTCAACCACCAGGAGGGAGTGGGGGGAGCGGGGCCCAGGAAGGGGAGCTTGCCTATACTCAGGCCATCCCCTCCCCCAAGCCAAGCTTTGACTCTGTCTCTTCCAACTTTCAGGACAGCCCCCCCCCCCCCCCCCCCCCCGGCCTCTTGCCAATCTCTAATATGTGATTGAAATCCCCATTCTGCCCTTTTGTTATAAGGGTTACACTTCCGGGCCCTCGGTCTCCTCCAGGGGAACCCAAGGCCCCCCCAGAGGCAGGCGAGGGGGTGGGAAGCTGCCGTTTTCGTTATTTACATGGCAGCGAAGAGGTCCCAAGGGAGAAGTAAGGTCAAGGTCACAGTGAAGGGCGGATACAGGTAGCCCTTCCCTTTTGCTCTGCCACCAGACTGAAGGTTGCCTCTGGCTCCATTCTGACCACCTGTCCTTGCTCCCCATGTGCGCCCTAGCACGTGTACCCCCCTGAGCCACGTGACACGACCCTCCAATCCCGGGAGCTCTGTGGTCGGAAATCTGAAGGCTAATCCCAGTATCCTCTTAGGTCCCCGGAAACGCCTGATTAGTTTCCTTTCTGAAGGGCCCCCGCTTTAGAGCTGGACCTTAAAGAATATAAAGAAAGCATCTTCTCTGGACGTATCTGGCCCAGGAGTTCCTCATTTGTTGAGCAGAAACAGCTCCAGTGGAGCTTTTAACTCCAATTGGTGTAAGGCATTTCCTAGGTAGCCCCGGCTCGAGCGGGGTCCTTCTCGGACCGGACGTGGCGAATTGCGTCATAGTTACGCGCGCGCGCCCGCCCGGGCTGCGGGGCGCCGTTCGTGGTCCTGTTCCCATGTCGCTACCCTGGTGCGCTTTTCGCTGGGCCCGGCTTCCGGCCCGGTTGGGCGCCGCGCTGCGTTCGGGCCGGGATCCGAGGCTTCGGGCACTGGGGCAGGCCTGGTCCTCCTCTTCCTCATCTTCTTCCTCCTCGTCCTCCGGCGGTACCAAGGCTCCGAATACGTCCCTCTATGTCCCGCTGCCCGTGAAGCCCCTCGGACCCAACGCCGCGGGCGACGTGGGAGCTGAGCTTACGAGGCCGCTCAACAAAGGTGAGTCTGCGTACCCCGCCCTGTGCCTCAGTTTCCTTGTCTGTAGCACCAGAACGTTCGGGTTCCTTCTCCTCCTAGAGCCCGTAGACCCAGGGCTCCTGACACCGAGCCTCCCTCCCCGACCGCCTTTTAGAATCTCAGTTTACCGACCTGTTCCTCGAGGGAGGCCCCCACTTACCACTTGCAAGGAGCAAACCACTAAGCGCCTTATGTTAGCGAGGCTCTTTGACGGCTGCTCGCCCGGACTCTGCCCATCAGACTGGGCGCTCCCCGTGAGCAAGGCCTGTCTAGGTTTTTCAGTTTTCGTGGTGCCTTTTGCACACTGCAGGTGCTTAATAGAAGTTTGTTGAGTCTACCCAAGGAAACAAAATGCAGCCAAGCAGGGTCCCTGCCCGGATGAGAGAGACTGCCCATTACGGAGGATGGGGAGGAGCGAGGCACTGCCCCTCTCCCTGCCCTCAACTCAAGAGTGAAGGTCCCCGCTCCCCACCTCACCTCTGTATGGTGGCAGAATCTCCGTATTTGGAGGGAGAAGATCGGGGTCTGACCTTGGGCTTGAGCCCACTGTATGAGAGATCTTGGGTGAGCCTTGAGAAACTGAATTTTTTAGAGAAGGAGCCACCCTGGCAAGATTGGGCTTCCAGCCAGCACCTCTTCTGTCTTCCTACCAGGTTTAAATACTGCCAACTCAGAAGTTGTGCTGCCTCTAGGTGTACTCAGGTCACCTATAGCTCTTCTAGAACCTCAGTTCCCTCCTATGTAAAATGGAAATTATAACCACTTGTATTAAAAGTGATTTATCAGGGCAACTAAGTGGCTCGGTGGATAGAGAGGCAAGCCTAGAGACAGGAGGTCCTGGGCTCAAATCTGACCCCAACACTTCCCAACTGGGTTGACCTGGGCAAGTCACTTAACCCTCATTGCCTGCTTATCACACTTCTGCTTTGGAATCAGTTTTAATTCTTAGACAGAAGATATGGGGGTGTGCTTGTGTTTTTGCTTTTTAGGTTTTTAAAAAAAGATTTACAAAGACTTTTTAAATGAGATTTAGGAAATCGTGATAGAAGTAGACTTGAGACTGGGTTTCTCTAGGTCCTTCCTGCTTCCCCAACCCCCCAATTTCTTAAGGCTAAAAGGCATGACCCTAGGATAGTCTCAGGTTTTATATCTAGAAAGGGTCTTAAAGGTCATTGAGTCCATTTCTTTCATTTTATAGATGAGAAAGTTGAGAAAAGGCCTAGCTTGCTGGTCCAAGTCACAGGGTTGGCAATAATGAGATTTGAGCCCTGGGCTTGTGACTCCAAATTCAATCCTTTTGCCATTTTATTAAAGTAGCTCTTAACAATAATAATTGCTAACATTTTCATAGTGCTTTAAGATTTGCAAAGTGCTTTTAAGTATCCCAACCCTGCTTTGAGGTGGGTGATTTATCTTTTATAGACGAGGAAACAGGCTGACAAAAGATAAATTATTTTCTTGGGGTTACAACAGCTAGTAAGTGTCTGAGGCAGGACATGTACTCAGATTTTATTTTATTTATTTATTAGAGGGGGAAAAAAACAACCTTACCTTCTGTCTTAGAATCAATTCTGTATATTGGTTCCAAGGCTGAAGAGCTTGGTAAGGGCTAGGCCATGGGGATCAAGTGACTTGCCCAGGGTCACAGCTAGGAAGTGTCTGAATCCATATTTGAACCCATGACCTCCCATCTCTGGGCCTGACTCAATCCACTGAGCCACCCAGCTGCCCCCATGCACTCAGATTTTAATTCCAAGACCAGTAATCTGTATTATTGCACCATTTAGCCACCTCTTAATACATGGGTCTGGGGTGTTGAAAGCCTTCCCTGGATTGGTGCTGAGTTCTTATCTAGCTGTAAATCAGAAAATGTGTTATTGGAGGATGGAGGTCCTTAGGATAATGGGATCCTACCCTGAAGAAGCTGTATTTTTCTTAACTAGGAGGCCTAAAGAGAAGCTTCAGTAGATAGATGGCAGTGTGTCCCCTTAGGTAGACAAACCAGTGATGCCGGGGACTTGGGGGCAGGCTCCTACTTTAGGTGATGATTTTATTTTGTAGCAACCTTTGTTTCTTCATTTAGGAAGGTGATTAGGATCTTCTGGCCAGAAGAACATGAGATGCTGAGGGAATCAGGTAATTGGATGAAGTGAGGTGACAGTAGATGATACTAAGAGACAAAACTAGGAACTGACAAGAGAATTGTTTCCTAGACCTTGATTCTGCCAGCACAGGCATTTCCTGCTTATCTGAGGAGACCTTGTTGTGTAGGGACAGCAGCTGGGTGACCCCAGAGTTGCCTTCCCTCCCCTTCACAGTAGTTAGCTGCATTTTGGATTTTCCTGTTCTTGTATTTGGTATCCCCCAAGCCTAAGCCCCAGTTTTCATCTCTTAACCAGTGCTAAGATCAGCAAGTATTTAAGTGCCTACTATGTAAAGGATATGAATGCAGTGAACCAAGTGACTTCCCCCTCTCCACCAGCTTACATTCTAATGGAAAGACAGCAGGGACATACAGGTTTAGGAATCAGTAGAACAAGAGTACATACAAATTGTTACAAAGCCATTAAATACTCGAGAGAAAAGGGCATAAGAAGTAAGAGGAGTCAGGGAAGGCTTCGTGTATGGGTGTGTTTGAGCCGCCTCTGGGAGGAAGTATGCTCTGAGGCTGAGGGAAGAGTGCAGGGATGGCCTCTTAGGCATGTAGGGGCTCCTGGCCAGTGCAAAGGCATGGGGACATGGGAAAGTCAGCCCGGTGGAATCCAGGAATGAGACCTCAGAGTGAGGATAGGAAGAGAGAATGGGGAAAGGAAGAGGAGGATTCTAATAGCTCACTGGGCACTTCTACCTACAACCGAGGGCATTGTCTCTGGCTGCTCCCCACACCTGGATCAGTCTCCCTCCTCCACTCTGATTACAGACTAAAGTCCCTGGTTCTCCACGGGAAGCCCTTCTTAGCCCCCTCTTCACTTTGGTGCTTCCTCTGCTGAGTGTTTCTGTCTGTCTGGCTGCATAGGGCTTGTTTGGGTCGGTTGGTTTGCACATAGTAGACTGGGAGCTCCTTGAGTGCAGGGACTGTCTTGTGCCTCTTTGTATCCTCATTGCTTAGTCCTAGCACCAGTACCACCATGCTGGTTTGCACTATGTATTTAGTGTTGACTGATAGGAAGTTCCTGGAATTTCAGTGGGGAGGTGACTCAGGTCATGTCTGTGCTTGAGGAAGATCCCTTTAGCAGTTGTGAGCATAAAGGACTGAAGGAAGAGGAGAGAGACCAGTTAGTAAAGACAGAAGAGAAGTTTGGCTTTTGATTGGGGGAGAAAGAGAGAGGAAAAGGAGGCATCATATTATAGAGTCAAGGGGCTGGAGTTCCAATGCAGCAGTGGGCACATGGGCTTCGCTTCTTCCATAAAATGAAGAGGTTGGATTTGGTGATCTCAAGTCTCTTCTGAGCTCTTGATCTGTGACAAGTAAACTTTTCTCTTTACTTTTTTAGCCCTTACCTTCAAGTCTCAGAATAGATACCATGTATCTGTTCCAAGGCAGGTGAACAGTAAGGGCTTAGCTAAGCCATTGGGGTTAAGTGTCTTGCCCAGGGTCACACAACTAGGAAGTATCTGAGACCTTATTCAAACCCAGAACCTTTCAATTACAAGTTTGGCTCTATCCACTGAGCCACTTACTTGCTTGTCATCCCCCCCCCCCCCCCCCCCCCCCGCCACCTTTATTTTATTCCAGTGACAAATTTCACATAAGTTTTCCAAAGTTACATGATTCATATTGTCTCCCTCTCCCCTCCTGGAGTTGACAAGCAATTCCACTGGGTTATACATGTATTGTCACTCAAAACTTGTTTTTTAAAAAAATTCATTTTTATAAGAGAGTAATCGTATAAGACCAAAATCCTAAATCATATACCCAAATAAACAAGGGATAAATCATGGTTTTTTTTTTTTTCTGGATTTCTACTCACACAGTTCTTTCTCTTCATATGGATAGCATTCTTTCTCATAAGTCCCACAGGATTGTCCTGGCTTAGCAAAGTCTATTAAATTTGTTCATCCCACAATATTTCATTTACTGTGTATAATGTTCTCCTTATTTCACTCCTTATCAATTCACATAGGTCTTTCTAGTTCTTAAAGAAATCATCCAGTTCATCATTTATAGCACAATAGTATTTTATCACCATGATAAAATCACAATTTGTTCAGCCACTCCCCAATTGAGGGACATTCCCTCATTTTTTCATTTTTTTGCCACTTCAAAAAATGCAGCTATAAATATTTTTGTATAGATAGGTCTATCCCCATTTTTAAAAAACCTCTTTGGGATATAAACCTAGTAGTGGTGTTGCTAGATCAAAAGGTACACATTCTTTTAAAGCCCTTTGGGCATAACTGCCCATTGCTTTTTAAAAACTTTTCTGTTTGACAAGTATCAGTTTCTCTCCCACCTGACCTCCTTCCAGTTGAGCAAGCAGAAAAACCAAACCAAATGTTCATAGGCAGACAAAACATTCCATTATTGGTCTTGCCTCTTTCTGTAGCTCACCTCTGGAGAGAGTGAGCCTCTGTTTGCTTCCTTGGTCCTTTGTTTTCCTTTTATCATTCGATGTCTTGATTCTGCTCGTTTTTCTCTTCATCAGTTCAAACAAGTCTTCCCAGATTTCTCTGATTCCATCTTTTCACATGGACCCCCTTGGGAGTTCTTGGTCACAAAAAGAACTGCCATGAATGCCTTTGTACATGTGTCCTTTTCTCCAACTTCTTGGGCTGCCCAGCACATTGCTCCATCCTCCTAGGGCATGTCCTTGGCCTCTGTCTCCTTGTCCCTCTTGCTGCATCTTACTTCCACAAGACTCTGTAAGGCTCAGCTCAACTCTGGAAATGTAGCTGGGCCTTAACCCAGTATTTTGTGTGTCTACAGTTTCACTGTGTAATATTTAAGATTAGGTTTGACTAAATATGAGAGTTATAAAAGTAAGATTGTGGTCTCCATTTATAAAATATTAATCCATAAGTCAGAAAAACTGTTAGCTTTTATTTACAACTGGGTAGAATTATGAAATATAGGAAAGAGGTAGGGGAAAAAATCACCTACCTATAAATACCCTAATCCTAGACTGCAAATGCAGATCCAGAAGCGAGTCTTACCAGAATCCAAGTCCTAATTAGGAAGCTGATTTTGGAAGCTGGAATTGGAAGAGCCAGGAGGTGCTGAAAAACTGCCGAGAGCCTTCAGTGCACAGGAGTCTAAGACCTCCGAGAATCTCACTAGTAACTCATGCTGAAGAGTGTCCTACTGATAGCACCAACAGAGATAGAGGGTCTCCTGGCCCAAAGCACCAAGGAAGCAGAGTGAATCTTGTCATTCAGTCTCACCTTTTATACCCCTTTTTCCACATCACTTCCTACTCTCCTACTTTATGGGAACCAATCACAGCCTCTCAATTTACCCAGCACTGCCCAAGGGAGGGGCAGTGCTTGGGGGTTTTGGGAGCTCTCTTACCTAGTGACTTACTGAGTGTTAAGTAAGGGGTCCTTCCTTCCTTCCTTCCTTCCTTCCTTCCTTCCTTCCTTCCTTCCTTCCTTCCTTCCTTCCTTCCTTCCTTCCTTCCTTCCTTCCTTCCTTCCTTCCTTCCTTCCTTCCTTCCTTCCTTCCTTCCTTCCTTCCTTCCTTCCTTCCTTCCTTCCTTCCTTCCTTCCTTCCTTCCTTCCTTCCTTCCTTCCTTCCTTCCTTCCTTCCTTCCTTCCTTCCTTCCTTCCTTCCTTCCTTCCTTCCTTCCTTCCTTCCTTCCTTCCTTCCTTCCTTCCTTCCTTCCTTCCTTCCTTCCTTCCTTCCTTCCTTCCCTCCTTCCCTCCTTCCCTCCTTCCCTCCCTCCCTCCCTCCCTCCCTCCTTCTTTCCCTCCTTCCCTCCCTCCCTCCCTCCCTCCCTCCCTCTCTCCCTCATATGACCCAGAGTCCTTGTGTGCTGTTCTTCACCAATTGCCCTAATTCCACCTAGATGTCTTAGTGCATGTCACAGCAGTAGAACACCAAGGTTTTATTGTTATAAACTGATGCCTTTTTACCCCTTTTAAGAAAGCATAAAGCCCTGACCACTCTCCTTAGACCTAGTGCTACCTTCACTTCTATCCCCCAGGAGGAAGCTCACCCTCTCCTGTAGTAGCAGAGGACCACCAGTGATGTTTACTAGGAGTGTCACAAAGCCAGGACTTACTGGCTTAAGAAGAGCATTTATTAAATACTTTCTGTGTGCCCAGCACTGTACTAAGAGACAGAGACTGTGAGAGGCAGCCCCTGCCCTCCAGGACCTCACAGTCTGCTGGGGACTGGCAGCATGCAAACAGCAGTTGCCAACAAGATCCCTATAAGGTTAACTGGAGGGAATCTCAGAAGGAAGGCTCTAGCATTGAGGGTTCTAATGTAGACTTCATGTAATTTCTGCAAGAACTTTCTCTGCCTTATTGTATAGATCAGAACCACAGATTCTGATGCCATCTGGTCAAACATCCCAGGCCAGACTAGAAATGGTTTTCTCTCACTTGACATATGGTGGTGGGCTGGGCTGGGGCTGGGACTGGGGCTTGAACCCAGGTTCTCTTGCCACTATACCAGTTCTAGGGTCAATAAAAAGAATCAGAAAGTTTGTTAACTTATTAAACTGTCTTTTGCTGCCCTACACCCTGCCTTCCAGGAGCCCACATTCTGCTGGTGACACAGATATACACAGGAATAAATAAAGGCAAAGGAATTTCCAGTGAACCAAAGGGTTGTGCTCCCAGCTGTAAGCCTCAGTTTTGTCCAGTTCTTGTGTCTCCCATGGCATTCCCAAACCTCATCTTAAATCCTTCCTTATAGGAGGCCTTTCTTTGCTCTGAGATCACTTCCCATTTGGGCACAGTACATACTTGGAGCTCGATCGAGTGCGCACCCCCCTCCACCTTCCCCACACTAGTATAAACCTTGTTGATGACTTAGTGAAGTACTCATTTAAGTCACAATGAGTTATTTTTGTGGTTCTTTGGCCACTTAAATCAAGAAATCTTCCCCAGAATGATGGATTGTGAACTGACATCCATAGTCCCAAATGAAGTCAGCATTAGGAGGATTAATAATTAGTTAATAGTCTTGACATGTGATCTTGTTTGGGTTGGGGCTATCCATCCAGAGGCTGTCTGAATTAATCACTTGTTATTAAAATGTAGAGAAGAAGGGAGAAATGAGTGGTGATTATAGCCAAGATTTAGGTCATTTGAATATGAACAGTGAAACAAAGCTTCATTTTTAATTAACATTGTTGAAAACAGCAACAGTATATGTGTACCTTTGTGTGTTGTGTTGTGTGTGTGTGTGTGTGTGTGTGTGTGTGTGTGTGTGTGTGTGTGTTTTGTGCTAACATTTCTCTCTTCCTCAAAATATAATGCTTAGGAGTCCCATTATCAAACCAAAACTCCTGTCCAGTTGTCAATGAAGGTTTTAAAATTTAGCAAAGCATCCATTGCATGTCTCTAAAAAATATTAATCCCAGTGTGGAGAGCAAGCAAATGTCAAGAAGTTAGAGCTCTTTGACCTACATTCAGAGGTGTCAGTCATCAGCCTCCCTCTTTTCTCTTCAATGATTCCCACTTGATAAGTAAAAGTAATTGACCCTTCAGCTGTGATATTCCACTAGCAAGAGATGAGAAAACTTACCTCCACAAAATGCTTAGGGAACAGGTAAATTCTCTGCATGGCTGCTGACTGGTGGTTGAAGGAATTAGGAAAGAGTGAGCATCTGTGGGCTAGAAATGGTTCCTGAGTGAAGAAAAAGTGGGCCCTGAAGACCAATCCTAGAGAAGGTAGTGGAGGGAAAGGAGAGCATTCCCAGGATAGGTTAGGCTAAGCAGACAGACTGGATAGGGATACGGTGGGGGGCTAAACAGGGACTTTCTAACTTGAGGAAATGGAAGTCACCATAGACAGATTCTTGATTGATTCTGGATCCATTCAGAGTAGTATTGTAGGAAGATTAGTTTGTCTTGTAGCTTGAAAGATGCTGGGAAGGGTTTTAGTGGGAAGAGAACTGGATAATATATGCCTTCCTTGTAATAAGTGGGTCGATGTTGTCAGGAAATATTGTCAGCTGGGGTAGTGACCTTGGGCATGAAGAAACAAGGCTAAGTCTCTCTCTCTCTCTAGCATTTTTGAAGAACAAAAAGCCTCTGTTAGGAGAGGAAAGAGCCAGAGCAGAGTTAAGCTCCTGGTTGATATTAGCGTCCTTGGAAGGCACCAGCTAAGTCTTAGGCTTAGATCAGTTGACACTACCTCAAAGGCTAAAAATTGCCTCGTGGCTTTCATTTGGAGTCAGATCCCTCTTCAGCTTGGTTATGTTTGAGTCTGAGAAAGGGCAATGTTCTTGTGTAAAAACTTTTCACAAGTCATTTTTAAATTTTTAGTTAAAACATTTATTTTTCTCTCATCTCTTCAACTAAACAAAAAGAACAAACTCTAAAAAGCCTGCCTTACCTTGATATTCCATAATTTGTTTTAGCATCCTCTAGTGGATGGGAGCCCTCTTGGAGTCTCTCTTCAGAAGCTTGAGGAGCCTTAAGAGTATTTTAGCTTCTTTTGTTGTTTTATGATTGGCAAATTACTCGTGGTCACATTTTAATAAGTATTAAGTGCTTACTATGTGCCAGGTTCTCTCTCTGTGAAGTCCTGGGAAGATAAGTACAAGCAGAAAGACAACTTCATTGGATGGGGGGGGGGGGGTTAGCCAGGGGCATGGTGAAGAAATCCTAGAGAATCAAGAGTGCCCCTAGAGAGGAATGAAGATAGAGCTGGCCCAGACATCTTCCTTAAAATGGAGGGTCTGGGAGGAACCCAGTCATTCCGAGGAAGAGGCCCCCCTGGTTGGATGGCATGGGGTCACTGGTGACAAAGTTGCATTCTCAGCCTCTAGTGGCCAAGAGTTTAGGACGACTGAAGTGTTGATCTCTCTCCACCCCCCTTTTGCCAATAAGAAAAGTGATATATGATGCTACTTTTGCATTCATTTGCTTTCCTTGAAAACTCTTAGCGCTTTACTGACAGAGACCATAGGCCACCCTTTTGGGCATGATGAGTCCAAGGTGGTTCCAGGGACTGAGTCTGAGGTCCAGTGGAAGGGGATGTAGTAAGTAGGGCAGAGGAGGGAGCAAGGTTTGGAGCTGGTGTCTGAGAAGATGAACTTGATGTCATCTCAGAAGTGTATCACCAAACGGTCAGCCCTTGGGTGGTCTTTTTGGGCTGTAGCAACTCACTCTATGGAGTTGTAATCTGTATGTTGGTGAGGGGAGTACTAGTCACCGAATCCCCTTGGATTGGGGACCTGAATGGGAAGTTTTAGATGCTAAACTCTGTCCTCTAACAAATAATGTAATAAGGGGATGAGCCGTGAAGGTTTGATTCTGATGGGAGCCCAGAAGGCCCAGAGCTGAGCTTGGACTTAAAGGGACAGTGCTCCTTTGTGGCTATTGTAACCAGGGAAGGATTGGTTCCCCCTCTGAAACCCACCATCTTCATCTAGTAATTACTAAACCTTGGGAGAGGCGGTGAGAGGATCAGTGCATTTGGAGTCAGCCTTGGGTTTGTAATGAACCCTGTGACCTTAGGCAAGCCACTGGGCCTCTCATCCCTCAGGTGAGGGAGGAAGGAAGGGAGACTCAGGCACCTGAGTGACCCATCAGAGTACTGAAATAGAGCCTTCATTTCCTTGCTTTGTGGTGCTCCTCAGCTTAGGGAGGCTGCCTGAGCCAGTCCCATCAGCCAGCATGTTGGCAGATGGCTTCTGAGCTCTAGGATGGGGAAGAAGTTTTCAGAGCAGGAGCGCTGATTCATTCACTAAGACCACTTTAAACCTTTTTGGCAATACTTTAAAGGGCATAATATATTAGAAACACTTTGTAAATCTTATCTGTAAAAGAGAGCAATTTTTAAATTTAGGAGGCTGCAGTGCTTGTGATGTATTTGGGGAAGAGAATTTCATTGGGAATTAGGAGTACATAGGTTTATTCTGGCAGAGTAGAATACAATCTTTGGTTCAGGATCGAGATCATATTACTTGACTTTTTCTTACCATGTCTTAAAAAAAGTAAATTATTGTTATGCCATTTTATATCACCTAAACTATTTTTAAAAATTTACAAGCATTATCTGTTATCTCAAATGAAAAAATTTTAAAGTTCTCACAATCGGCTAGCAAAGCAAATTCCCACATTGCCCATTACATTACCAGAATTTCCCCTTGTTATTCCTCTTTTCCCCTTCTCAAAGACCCATCTCAGATGATAGAATCTTTTTTAAAGGGAGAAAAAACTAATAAAATAATTAGCAAAACAATGAATACTTTTAAATTATATATATATATATATATATATATGCGCACACACACAATGTCCCATACTTCTGGACTACTCAAGCCCTTTGCAAAAGAGTAAAAGGAAGTATCTCTTTATGATCGTATTTTTTTGTTTTATAATTTTTGCACCATTTCCTTTTTTAAGTGAATTTGTTGATGACTTTGGAATTTTTATTGTCAGAGTTTCTCCCAGTATTCCCCATCCTGGAGCTCAGAGGCCAGCTCCCATTCCTCATCCTTAGGAGGTACTTAATACTGGTTGATGGACTGGCTCAGTTTCCCTAAACTGATACGTGTGTATCTCATAGGACAAATACTTTTAAAAATTCAAGGATATTTTATTTTCCCAATTGCATGTAATAACAATTATCACTATACATTTTATGAAATTACAAGGTCCAAATTGTCTCCCTCCCTTCTCCCGGAAATGGTAAGCTTGTTTGATCTGGGTTATAGTGTGTTATTGTGCAAAACATACTTCTGTATTGGTCATTGTTATAAGAGAACAATCATCTAAAACAAACCCCAAGATAAACTGATGTGAAAAATAGTATGCTTTGATTTGCATTCAGTCTAGCAGTTCTTTTGTGGAGAGCATTTTGACCAATAATTTTTTAGGGGGGGAAAGAAAACAATCTACAAAACCTATCAATACATTCACAGGGAGGGGTTGATTTGGTTAATGCTAATGGAGTCTTTTTTCTGAGGCCTGACGTGATAGAGACAGTGCTAATGGGGTCTCATCCAAAGCCTTGATTGATGGCTCAAACTGACTCCATTTTGAGGAAGAGAATATAGTAACAGTAGCTAGTAATTAAGGTAAAGAGGTGTGGTGAGTACAGGGAGGAAGGGTGTATGGAGGTTCTTGTTCAGTCACCCTGTGTCTCCAGGGAACTGATGTCACTTTACCCATGGTCCACTCTGTTTGCCCCGTGGGGGTGGGGAGATCAAATTGCTATGTAAACGAGATGTTAATGATAGGCTAAAAACTCCCAGGCAATTTTAGGTTACTTTGGCTCTTTCCTGTACACTCTAAGGAAGGCAATGAGTCTAGAAGTGGAGCATTGTTTGAACCTAGTTCTGTGTGACTGGGAAACTGAACCCCCTGTACTTGCTGCCCAGAGACCCCAACTGAGGACCTAGGTGAGGGCTAAGGATTGAGTTCTCTCATAACGAATCTAAGCAACTCATGTGCCTTACATGAAAGGGAGCCCCATTCTAACCACCCAGCTCTTGTTTCTGTGTTCTTTGGGTGCAGTTACTTGGCAGGGTTTGGGGGGAAATGTTTCAGCCCACCCCAGGGGGTCTTCTCCTGACTTTTCTTTGAGGCTTTACTTGTTCCTTGTTGTTTCTGGTGTTTTTTTTTCTGTTCACATTCTTGTAGTCCTCATATGTATTGCTTTCTGCTCCCTGCCTGCTCCTGTCTTCATCATCTTCCTTATTGTTTATAGCCCAGTAAAATCCATAACACTCATACACTACAGTTTCTTCAGCCATTCCCCAATCAAAGGGCACCTCCTTTGTTTCTAGTTCTTTGCTACCACTCCTAGAAATATTTTGGTGGCTCTGAGGGGCTTTTTCTGATCAGGGGCTCCCTTGGGACAGATGCCTGGTAGTGGAATCCCTGAGGCACTGAAATCTTATTTATTTGAGTTTTTCTCTTTAGCCCAAAGAAAATGTGTGAAAAGGTAGATAATAAAATTGAACCTATGTTTTTATCTTTCTTACAGTTGAAGTCAGGAAAGTCTTAGACAAATTTTACAAGAGAAAAGAAATACAGAAATTGGGCACTGATTATGGCCTGGACGGTAAGACAGCCCCCTCTCCCCCAACTGTTACTGGGATATGGAGTAAAGCCTTACTCTGCTCTGTCTGGGGAGGAGGCCTGGAGCAGCCTGCACTGGGAGGGATTGAATAAGTGGCAGAGAATGGGGAGGTCACCTTGACACTCAGCCATGTGATCCACTGGCATGTGTTAGTGGGAAGAGGCCTGGCCTTGGAACCAGGACTCTGGTGTGATCACAGCAGAGCACTCAGGATTTTTGTGTTTTGTTTTTAAATTCAATTTGATCTTATTTTTGGAGTTCTGAATTTTCTTCTTCCCAACTCCTTTTCCCTGCCATTGAAAAAGCAAGGAAAACAAAACCTGCTAAACTCCTATACAGTCAAGTAAAACAAATTCCTGCATTTAGCTGACTCAAATTTAGTGGGTTTTGCCACTCAATTTCTTCTCTTGTAAAAGGAGTGAGCCCTGAACTACATGATTCTAAGGTCCCTTCCATTACTTACTTTATCTGATGCCATGATTGAGATAAACCAGGGGAAATATAAATAGGGCTATATTTCTACTATAAACTCTGATTTTTATGGAGTTGGCTGGGACAAAGATAATTTCAGAAAAATTGGATGTTCTAAGAAAAGTCATCCCTTGTTAGAATGTTTTGAGAGAACCTGGACAGGGACTGAGAACTTCATCTGCTTAATTATAGGACTCAAGATGCTCAGTGCTATTTTTCCCATATAAATGCATTGATTTAGAATCTATTAAAATGTGACCATAATTGTAGTAAAACTCATAATATCATTAGCATCATTCATTTTCCTATCCTTTTAAAACAAATTCATTTATAAAATTGATTTTTGCTTTTTAAGTAGTGTTATTTAAAATGGGATTGTCACTGTTTTCTTCTCTTTTGAGAAATGAACTCAAGCCCATTTGGAGGAGGCCAGTTTGTCAGATCATCTCTGCCCTTTAATCTGGCCATATCTCATTTGTATTTGGGGAGTAGTTCTGAAATAATTTTCCAGTTACCTAGTTCTTTTTCTATCATGGAACATCCTTTGTTTAGCTGCAGGTATGAGATGATTCAGGTGGCTTCATATTTTTATTGTTTTAAGAAACTTAGCACAGATGAAATTGTCTAGGGATGAAGGTGCTTCTTCCTCTTGTTGTTTATGTAAAAGTTCTCTTCTCTGTTTTGGTTTTTTCTATGTTTCACAGCCCGACTCTTCCACCAAGCTTTCATCAGTTTTAGAAATTATATCTTGCAATCACAGTCCTTGGACGTGGACATTCACATCACCCTGAATGATATCTGCTTCAGTGCAGGCAAGTGGATGGAGTGGGAGGTGGCATTAGTTCTGCACAGAGCTGGCCTTTCACTCCTCTTACTCTCCCCCTTCCTATTGTTCCTTGGATATTTTTCTCCCAAGAGTTCTATTTGTTTTGGACTAGGTGGAAATAACTTCCTTGGTTCAATGCTTTAGTTGGTGGGTTAGAATTTGGACTTATGAGTCCTAGAGATTTAAAAAATTCTCAGCTTGGGGGGAAGCCCCATCATGTCTTAGATAAAATTAGGAATCCGGAGATAGGACAACCTTTGGGGTAGTCTATTTCTATGAACCCTGTTTCCTCCCTGGCTCCCAGTGTATGAGAAAAGCCAGATCATCTTTTGGTGGTACATAGGTCAGACTTGAGTCTCAGAGCAGCAGGTTCTTATGGGGGAATTAATTTGTCTTTATGATAGAAGCTTCCTGCTAATTTGTAAAGTCTTGGATAAACTTGCCTTTATTTGCATTGGCATTTTTAGTTAGGTAAACCTAGATTTTCTCTGATAGTGTCTATCTCCCTAATAATTTAAGACTGCATAATTTTATTTTTATCCCCTGTAAATCTAACCTCTTAGGTTCTTTACCCAAGAGGATACATTGGGCAAATGCCAGCCTGAGAATAAACAACAGAGGACCCCAAGAAAGGGTCTGAGGAGCCCATTGTCCTTTAGATCCTTAGACTTTCTACCCTAGGAGCCTTTCCCCAACTAGAATAGTCAGGAATAACCTGTCAGTCAACCCTTGCTTCCTTGAAGGAAACACATTGCATTTGCTGACCTCATGTCTTGTCCTACAGCTCACGTTGATGATCTCTTCCCATTTTTCATGAGACATGCAAAGCAGATGTTCCCTATGTTGGCCTGTAAAGATGATCTCCGAAAAATCAGCGACTTACGGCTTCCACCCAACTGGTCAGTTGTTTCATGTGCTCCTCAGAAATGTTGAATTTCTAGTCCTAGGGGTGAAGGATCAACTGGTGTCATGGGCTTGAGAGTCACAAGTTAGTAATTGTCTCACAAAAAAAATCACAAACCTATAAGAAGAACCAATCTGTAGAATTTATAAAAATTTTTAGGCATTGGGAACTTGTTCTAAGAGGAAGTCTAATGTGTTCTTTTCAGTTCAAAAGCCTATTTCTGGGGCAGCTAGGTGACTCAGTGTATAGAGGGCCAGACCTGAAGTTGAGATGACCTGAGTTCAAATCTGGCCCTAGACACTTCCTAGCTGTATGACCCTGGGCAAGTCACTTGGCCCCTGTTTGCCTAGCCCTTGCCCTTCTGTCCTACAGTTATTACTAGGACAGAAAGTAAGGCTTAACATTCTCTCTCTCTCTCTCACTCACTCATTCACTCACACTTCTCTCTCTCTGCTTCTCTTTAATCTCAAACCTTTTAGCCTATATTTTAGGTGTTGGGAACACAAAAATGAACTAATCCATCCTGAAGGAGCACAGCATGAATTGGGGAAGGAGTGGGCATATATTCATCATTGGCTATGTGGCAACCATTGCTCTAAGCGCTGGGGATACAATGGGAAGGAGAGACAGTTTCTGCTTTCCAGGAGCTCACAGTCTAATGCTAGCCCTTATAGGAAGAAATGGATGCAGGACCCGTGGCAGACAAGGCTGCTGATATGCACTGTGGTCTCCCATCTTTCTAGTCAGGTGTAGTTGGTGACTCAGGGTGAGTGGCTGGGTCTAATGCCGAGCTCCGTAGACTGAAGAGTCCTGGGCTGTGACTGAGGAGTAGAGAGTGGGCCTGGGGGTTGGAGTAGAGTAGGCACTCTTCTCCAGGGAAGGGGCCCTAGGGTCTGACTTGCTTTGTGTTCTCCCAGATGATCTATTGGAGGAGATGATAAGATAATGGAATGTTCCCTTACAGGGGTGATCCTTGCAAAGGAGAGCTCCAAGCAAAATAGCCTGAGAAACTTGGCTCTTTTTGCCTGTGTTCCCTCCCCCACCCCCCTCCTCCCAACAGGCTGTGAAGTCCATTGAAGGAGGGGGGTTGGGTCTTGTCCAAATTGGATTGTCTCTGCAGTACCCAGGGCTACAATTCTTGTAGTTCTGTGAAGTGCTATGTAGCCCCTGGTAGATTAAAGAGAAATTCTATCAGGTGGAGGTGGTGAGGGAAGAGGTAATAAAGAATTGATAAAGGAGGGAACTGCACATCTGGGCCATTTAAGAAATAGAGGTGACAGGAAAGCCTAGATCCCCCATCAGGAGCAGGAGCAGTAAATGCAAAGACATGGCACAGGGGACAGCAGGATGAGTCCAGGGGACCGGTGAGTGCAGCCTTGTTTAGCTGACTCTGAGGTGAGTCCCTCTGGTAGCCCAAGAGCAGTGTGTGAAGGCCCTGAATTGGGAGTCTAGAATGGACACCAACTGCATGTTGTCATCTCCCTTATTAGAGTATAAGCTCCTTGGGGGCAAGGATTTTTTTGTTTTTCTATTTTTGTATATTTAGCACCTCGATCGGTGATTGTTTACTGGCTAGTTGGTTACTTGGGTTTTATTAATTAGAAGCCAAGAAGATAAACCTACTTTTGTTGCAACTCGTGCTTGCAGGATTACGACAATCTCATTTTCCAAAGAAGCCACTTGGGGAATGTTCAGAGCCCTCACCCTCACTTGGGGAATTTTCCCAGGACAATCTTGGTTGCCGCGCCGGGGCTGAACGTTGCTACAATTTAGCAGCTTTCCTTCCTTCTTTTTTAGGTATCCAGAAGCCAGATCACTCCGGCGGAAGATTGTGTTCCATGCTGGCCCTACCAATAGTGGGAAGACTTATCATGCTATCCAGAGATACTTGGCTGCCAAGTCTGGAGTTTATTGTGGCCCTTTAAAACTGCTGGCTCACGAGATCTTCGAAAAGAGTAATGATGCTGTCAGTATGTTAGCAGCTCTTCCCCTCCCTTTTTGTCAGAGAGGTACTGGTGCGGGTTGTTCCTTGGGCAAGTCCAGGGGGTGCCATTGGCAGTTTGAAAAAGGAGGAGGCCTTTCTGCAACTTGCTTTTACTCAGTGATAATGGCCTCAGTTGGATGGACTGACTCAGTGTGTTTATGGTCCTTTCTTCCATCACTCATATTGTCCTTGTCTCTCTCGAGAAACATTTTGCAGTTTGAAAAGAATCAGATGAGCCTCAGAATTCTTCTTCCTTCCTTCCCTCCTTACTGTATAGTTCTGAGGGGAGGTGGAGTCACATAGTCAGAGACAGCTTTTCATGTGTATCCTGGACTTTTGAGAATTTAGCCCCTTGAGTTCTATCTCAGGGTTTACTAAACAATTTTCACCTTGGGGGAGCTACATTTTCTTTGGAAATCCATTCTAAGCCCTCCCTGGTCCTGCCAGTGTTTTAACAACTGCATGATGTTAATATTAGGGTAAATCTAACCACATTAGAGAAAAGTCTTTATATGTTTAATAATTTTAAAAAATAACTTGGCATTTTTAAGGCAAAAATTCACAAAAAAATTTTTTATTCTCATAGGGTGTGTTATGTGACTTGGTAACGGGGGAAGAACGAGTGATTGCAGACCCCAATGGAAAACCAGCTGCCCATGTTGCTTGTACTGTTGAGATGTGCACTGTCACGGCCCCTTGTACGTATGAGTGACTCTCTCCTCCTTGGATCCTCTTGAATCTAGCATTAGGTTTCTGTAGTTGGTATAAAAGACCCCCCTCAGATCTGTAGGTGGGTTTGGGCTTAGTAAATTGGAAGGAGCTCTGCATTTGGCCTCTGACCTCAGAGGGCAGAGTCTTGGGCCCTGGCACATGCTTGTCCTGTGACTGCAGGAAGGGACTTCACCCGCCAGCCTCCCTTTACATATTGGGAGAACAGCACTGACAAATCTACCACTGGATTGCTCTGAGGAGAGTGCTTTGTAATCCTGAAAGTGCTCCGAAGCTGGATAGATGTCCCTTGTTTTATTAAAGAAAGAAGTATTTCTGGTGAGACTGCCAGGGTAGGAACTTGAGACTTGGAAGTCTGCCAGCTTGCGGGAAGAGGACATGAGCAGTGGGCCAGGGAGCATGGACTCTGCCCCCAACCCCACTTGGATGAGTGGGAGCAGTTGGTGCTGGGGAGGGTGGGAGGGCCCAGTTCTAGGCAAGACTCCCTCCTTGGTGTGCTCTGAAGGCAGCACTGCCCACCCAGGCTAGAGTCACACAGGCCTCATCTTGTGAGGGATCATCATAACTCCCTTCAAGCCCAGGGAGCTGGCCACTTTATTTGTCTCTCATCCTGGAGACAGCAGAGAACGGCCTTGCTGGAAACTTCATATTGCTTTGAGTCCCTTAGAGATGAAACAACTACCCCCCCCCCCCACACACACACACACACAAAAGGAGAGAAACGAAGGAAGAAAGGTGCACCACCCCAAATGATGAGAAAAGTAGAGTGCTGAAGGCTTCCTGGGATAAAGGAGCAGGGGTGGTTGGGATGGGGGTACTTTGGCTTTGGGACATTGTCCGGGGGAGACGATGCTGTTTCCCAGGCCCTGCTGAACACTGACCTCCATGGCTTCTTGTTTTAAGATGAAGTGGCCGTCATTGATGAGATCCAGATGATTAAAGACCCAGCTAGAGGATGGGCCTGGACCAGAGCACTCTTGGGTTCGTATTTCATCGCCCTCCCCTCGTTTGGTGGCATCAGGGCTGGGCTGTGGTGAGGGCTTCATGGGAGCCTGGAGCCTTTGGGCTGTCTCGGTCTGTTGGTGCTCGTACCATTTACATTCTGACCCATCCTTCCTCTGTCCCCTTCCAGGACTCTGTGCGGAAGAAATCCATCTGTGTGGAGAGGCTGCCGCCATTGATATTGTAACGGAGCTGATGTACACCACGGGAGAGGAAGTGGAGGTATCTGGCCTGCTTCTGCCCTCACAGCCTCAGAGGGGCCTGCTGCCTGCCTTCTACCCTTGCTTTGAATATTGCTACAAGTTATGGGAGAGGCACTGTGGTATAGTGGGTAGAGCCCTGTCTTTGTGCCCCTGGGCAAGGCTACCTTCTACCTCTCAGGGCCTTGGGCCAGGGCCAGAGCAGTTGTCCTCTGCCTTGTTACCATCCTTGCCTACCAGCTGCTCCCTCTCCCTCACCCATAGAGCCAGGCCACATGGAATCTTCCTACTCTGATGGCATTTCTCCCATCTAAGCCCTTCTTATTTTAGACCTTCAGCCCTTCCTCCCTCCTGACTCTTGCCCCTCTGCTCTCTCCTGGATATTCTGTGACCAGGGTAATTCTCCTTGAGTGCAGCCTGACCTAACCATCCCTCTAGCATAAAGGACGGGCCCTGCTTAGCTTGTAGAGGCTTCAGTTGGCGGCTTTAGCTAGCTGCTTCTGGCAGTGCAGATGCATCCGTTGTAGTCACGGACCAGATTGGTGTGTGTAAGGGGTAGAAATGGGGGGGGGGGGGTGTTGTTATAAAAGGTGGACTGGATTATTTAAGAATAGGGTTGCCAGGAATTTAATTAATTCCAAAGAGATTTATTATAAAATATAGAAAGAGTAAAAGCAAGAAAAATCAGAGAGAAGCTAGGGTAAGAGATCTAGGCTACACACGAAATATTTTGTTCCAGCCCATACTCAACCCAGGCAGGAGCTAGTTAGTCCTTAACTGGAGGGGCCTTGACCTTGAGCTGAGGACCTGGGGATGCAGGGAGCCTCTCTCAAGAGGGGAGGCCTCTCCTGAGGCTGGTCCCTTCAGAAAATCCAAGGAAAGGGAGCCAGCCTCTCACTCACCATGTATCAGTCCAAAGGAAAGCAGTCTGAGATCTCAAGCCCAAGCTCCTCCAAAGTCAAGTCGAAGACTGAAGAGAGCCCTCACAGGAAGTTCTTGGCATTTTTAAAGTTCATTCCTTTTTGTCACTTCCTGTGACTTTCTTCCATTTGACATGCACCAATTACAGCTAATGCTTTGCTTAGGACTGCCCAGGGGCAGCTAGTTGATTCTGATTCGTCACCCCCTATCGCAGACGTGGGTCTCAGACCTTCCCCACCTCAGGTGTAAGTGGGGTGTATAAGCTTCTGGTGACTAAATCTAAAAATGGGCTGGGGAGAGTTCATTTAATCTTCACAGTGGGCACTTTTAGAACATCTTCCCTTGGCTACAAGAATCATGTTCCTCCCCTCCCCTCCCCCCACCCCTTCCTGTCGCCGACTCACAATTCCACTGCGTTTTACATGTGTCCTCGGTCAAAACCTATTTCTCTGTTGTTGATGTTTGCACTAGGATGTTCATTTAGAGTCTCCATCCCCAATCGGATCCCTCTTGACCCTTGTGATCATCTATTTTCCTTTGAATGGAGGGATTCTGTCCCCAAAAGAGGATTTGAGCAGATTTGTTTCAATCCAACATTATTTTAGGTTGACTTAATGAAAATAGCGCTACCTAATACTTGTTAGTCCTTCTGTACAGGCTGCCAGCTTGTTTTTGTTATTGTCGTTTACTCCAGTTAACTTTCAGAAATAGGAGCATTGGGGGCAGTGAGGTGGCTCAGAGGTGGCAGGTCCTGGGTTCAAATGTGACTTTAGACATTTCCGAGCTGTGTGACCCTGGGCATCCCTTAACCCTTATTGCCTAGCTGCCACCACTCCTTTGTCTTGGAAGCAATGCCCGGTATCGATTCTAAAATGGGAGTTGTAATGGTTTTTAACGTTGCTTTATGTCTTTAGGTTCAAAATTATGAGAGACTCACCCCCATCACTGTGCTGAATCGTGCTCTCGAGTCTTTAGATAATCTTCAGCCTGGGGACTGCATCGTCTGTTTTAGCAAGAATGACATTTACTCTGTGAGTCGTCAGATTGAGACCCGGGGATTGGAGTCGGCCGTTATCTATGGCAGTCTTCCCCCTGGTAAGGCTGTGAGATCCCATCAGTGGGGCGGGGGCTGGGGCACATCCGTGGGCTCCTCAGTGTTCATAGAAACGCTCTAAAAATAGGGGATGCGTTTTCATCCGCCTGGTCTAAGGCGGCCTCTGAGAGTCTTTTTAGGTCTGTTGGTTGGGGGTCCCCAGAAGCAGGGGGAGAGAGAGCTCTTCGTAATGGGGGGACAGGAAGGGGAGAAAGCCAGGGCTTTGGGACGGGTAGGGAAAGATGGAGGCCTGTGTGGGTCGTGAAGGGTGAGGAGCAGGCGTGGTATGTGGTTGTGGGCACCTCTGGGGGGACGGCTCTGAGGGAGATGATCGGTGATGGGGGGGTCGGATGCCCTGGCCTCATGCAGTGTTGCTTTGTCACTGACCCTGTTTAGGGACAAAACTGGCCCAAGCAAAAAAGTTTAACGATCCTAATGACCCGTGCAAAATCCTGGTGGCGACTGATGCAATCGGCATGGGGTTGAATCTGTAAGTACTTGGTCTGGGAGAGGGCCGTGGGCCCCCCTTTCCCCGGGGCCGACCTTTTTTAAGCTGACTCGCCTTAGGCCAGTCACTGCAGTGGGGCTCCTCCAGGAGGAGGCTTCCTGCCATGGAGAACTGAGCTTATCTGGCTCGACTGTTGGGTGGGCACAAGGAGAGAGGTGAATGCCTGCTGTTAAAGAGCCAGCCGGCCCATGGTTGGCATGTTCTTGTTGGGCCTCACCCTCTGGGGAATGGGGCGCGCTTTGTGCAAGGTTTCTCGGAGTATTCCTGAATTCAGAGGCTGCAAAATGCCACAATGATTGGCCTCAGCCTTGGCACCAAGAACCCTTCCAGGCTCGTTATTCACAGGATTGCCTCTGGGAAGGGAAGGGAAGGAGGAGACGTCCCAGGCTGTCTCTTCTCGTTCTGTAAATGGTGGCTGCAGCCTGGACTATTGAGATTTCTCTGTGATCACTCTTGTTTGACTTTGTTGCAGGAGCATAAAAAGAATTATTTTTAACTCTCTCATAAAGCCCAGTATCAATGAGAAGGGAGAGAAAGAAATGGAGCCCATAAGCACCTCGCAGGCTCTGCAGATCTCGGGCCGAGCCGGCCGATTCAGCTCCAAGTTTAAAGAAGGGGAGGTGACCACCATGTATCCGGAAGACTTGAAATTGCTCAAGGAGATTTTGAATAAGCCCGTGGAGCCCATCGAGGTAAGCCGGCCCATAGAGCGCGTGCCTCGAAGCCCGGAGAGTAGTCAGACGCCCTCCCGCGTGTCCAGAGTGCCAGAGAGCCGTGAAGCCTGCTCACTTCGGGCCTTTGAGGAGGGAGAGCCCGGCGACCCAGAGTGGTGCCAGCAAGTCCTTCATTCAGAAGATTAGGTCCTGGCCATCCTTTAGCTCTGTAGAGACAGACCAGGCCGGCCAGTTGGAGGGTACCTTGGTCTGGGAACCTGGCATTCTCGGCTCTGGCCATGCCTCAGTTTCCTTGTATGTGAAAGGTGTCGATGATAGTTGGACTGTGTATCTCGCAGGGTTGTTGGAGAAAAGGACCGTTACGCCCTCAGGTTCTCTAGAAAGGGGAGACTGTGAGGCTGGAGTTTGAGGGCATGAAAGTAGGAGAGAAAACGAGGGAGACTGTGGAGGCTCCAAGAGCTACATGTCAGCATCTCTTATCACCAGCAGCTCGCTGGAGCTATTTGGGATGGACTTGGGTGACCCTGAATCCTTGAGAGGAGGATAGGTGAGATGTGCTGCTCTAATGCTAGGACACTTGATAAAAGTATATTTCAGAAGAGCACTGGGGTGGATGGAGAGCCAGGCCTAGAGACAGGAGGTCCTGGGTTCAAATCTAGACTCAGGTACTTTTAGCTACATGACCCTGGGCAAGTCATTTAACCTCCATTGCCTAGCCCTTCTCTCCCTTGGGCCTTGGAACCAAATCACCCTTTTGATTTGGAGATGGAAGGTAAGGGCTTTTTGTGTGTGTGTGTGTTTTTTTTTATGCTTCCTGGGATGGAAGCCATTGAGCGTCAGTAATGTGGACCGTTCACTTGGTCAAAGCTCATTTGAGCTCTTTCTTAGTGGTGCGGGTAAATCAGTCATTACAGTTATTTGGAAGTGTGTGGGTAAAAGCTGCCCTAGAACTGCCAGCTTTACGTCCCTCCCAGCCCCTGGCTCATTCTACACAGCGCTGCCCGCGCCCAGGCCTGGGAGCTTGGGTTCAGAGCTGGCTTGGGGACCAGCCGCCAGCCTTCTTGCTGCTCCAGATGGGGGACTGAGGCAGAGGAGAGAGGGCACTCGGTGCGAGTGACGAGGCTCCCAGCCCAGGGACCATTCGGCTCCTTCCTGGCTGACCTCCTCAGACTCCCCTTTTCTCCTGCTTGTCGTACCTTCTTGGTGCCCACGGCCCGTGGGTGAGGGCTAGAGCTAAAGAGGTTAGTCTTCAGGGCTGCGCTCGCCGTGCTCTTGGCCCGGGCCTCCTTTTCAGGGCGTTCATTAAAGACTTGAGCTTTCTTTGCCTCCTCGCTGAGGGTCTCCGGCCAGCCTTGAAACTGCTCTTGAACGTATTTTCTGCTGATCTGCTGGAGCGATAGAGGCCTTGGCTATGTGAGAAGAGCCAGGAAGCCCCTGCTGTCCTCTGAACTGCCTCATTCCTCGTGCAGATCCCTGGATGAGAGGGACAGACACGCTGTTGGGAGCCCTCTGGGGGCCAGTTGGGGCACGTCCTTTCGGGGGGATTCTTGCTTTTCTCCAGGAGGTTTCTCATGTTCCTTGGTCGAGTCTTTAATTCTCTTTTTTCACCCCCCGTAAAGGCGGCCGGCCTTCACCCTACTGCTGACCAGATTGAGATGTTCGCGTACCATCTCCCCGACACCACTCTGGCCAACCTCATTGTGAGTAGGTGCCCTTCCTCCTCTTTTTGTGCTCTGTCTCACCAAAACGCTGGGCGCCGGAGCGTGGGTGGTCCTCGTTTGTTCTAATTAGCCTGTAACTCGCCGGGGTTCGCCTTCCTTCGGCTTCATCCCCTCGCTCGTCCCCAGGCTTTGGACCTTGCCGTTGCCTCGTAGAGTGCCGAGGGGGCAGCGAGCGGGACTCTACGGCCTGGCCCTTTGGACGGGGACAGGAGGGAGGGCTTTGCCGCGTTGCTGTCGGGCCCGGCGCGGACCAGCAGCTTCCCCTGCTCTCATCTGTCGTCTTCTCCTCCCAGGATATCTTCGTGGACTTCTCCCAAGTGGACGGGCAGTATTTTGTCTGTAACATGGATGACTTTAAGTTCTCGGCCGACCTCATCCAGCACATCCCCCTGAGCCTCCGGGTGAGGTACGTGTTCTGCACGGCCCCCATCAACAAGAAGCAGCCGTTTGTCTGCTCCTCCCTGTTACAGGTGAGCCTCCTTCCCCCTCTGCCGCTCGCCCCCGGGGGAGAGTTCGTGTCCTGGGCTCCGAGTGGGAGGGCGCTGGCGGCCCGGGGGCCCGGGCGGTCCGTGGGGTCCCGTCTGGCTGCTCAGTGCTGCCCGGGGAGGGCAGACGCAGGAGTGGACGGCCTCCGCCCCTTGACTTCCCAAGCTTTCGTCTGTGCTCCTAGTTTGCGAGGCAGTACAGTCGGAACGAGCCGCTGACGTTTGCCTGGCTGCGCCGCTACACCAGGTGGCCTTTACAGGCCCCCAAGAACATCAAAGACCTCGTGGAGCTGGAAGCCATCCACGACGTGCTGGATCTGTACCTGTGGCTGAGGTAAGTCGCTGGCTCAGGAAGCGCCCAGCCAGCTGGGGGCAAGCTGCAGAGCTGTAAAAATCGGCCCTTTTCCGCTGCGCACCCATCTTGGAGGCAGCCAGTCCAAGCGTTATCATCCCCATTTTACTGAGGTCGCCGAAGTCGGTGGCTGAGCGAGGCGACCTCGAGGCCTGGCTTTGTGGCTTTCTGCCTGCGTCTCTTCCCCGAGCCCAGACCCCGTCTCACCGTCAGAGATTTAGTCCTTCAGGGCCTGCTGACAGCCTACATGGTGCCGCCCGAGCCCCGTGGCCATAAGGGAAGAGGTGCAGGAGACGTCCAGGCCCCAGGGTGGCCCCCGGAGACAAGGCCCAAATGTGGGGGGGCCTTCCAGCACCAGCCGGGCCCTTAGCATCCTCAGTGTCACATGGAGTTAAAATGCCAGCTCCCGGAGAGGAGGGAGCTGCCAAGAAAGAAGTGTGTACTGATTGAAGCCCTGATGCTTGTGCTCTAGTCCTGACGAGGGGGCTTGTGGGAAGAAACCGCTTTGGGCTCCTTAACGGGCCAGGAAAATGCCTCTCCTTGCCCTGGTTTTTAGAGCCATCGTGATTCTGTCACGGTGGGAAGCCCTTTGGTCTTCTCGAGCAGAGTCAGCACAAGTCGAGCTGCACGTGGGGCCTTTTGTTCTTACGGTGGGAGCCCCTGAGGCGGACTGCGCTGCCCTGGCCACGCCTGTTGGAAATGCCGGGGTGGGGGGCAGACCTTTTCCTGCCCCCGGTCGGTGGCCGGCGGTTAGGCAGAGACGCCCTGGACACGGGGCTTTCTGTAAGGCGGCTCGTCGGTGTCTTGTAGCAGAGAGCAAACAGCCTAGACCCGATGGGTCTGGTGGAGCCAAGCGTCGGGCCCGGCGTGATACCTTTTTCCTTTCAGCTACCGCTTTGTGGACATGTTCCCCGATGCCACCCTCGTCCGCGACCTCCAGAGAGAGCTCGACGGCGTCATCCAGAAGGGCGTGCACAGCATCACCAGGCTGATCCGCATGTCGGAGTCCCAGCGGATGTTGAACTTGGACAGTTCCCCGGCAGGGAAGCAGGGCCAGCTGGCGGGGGCCGCTAAGCCGTCCTCTCAGGAAGGGGTGAAGATCAAAACTGTGGAGGATGCCATAATGGACACTTTGGCTTCTAGGTCCCTCGCCTCGAAGCTGGTGCAACAGGGGCGCCTCACGCCCAGCATGCTGAAGCAGCTGAAGAAGGAGTGGTTAAAGCAGCAGCTGGTGGAGGGGAAGGCCAGCGCCCAGAATGAGAACCAGTCCGAGGGGACGAGGAAGAAGAACAACAACCCTAACGCTGACTAGATTTTTAGACACCAAATAAAAAAACAGTATCTGTTTGCCAAGCCTTATTCTGGTTCGCTTCTGGTGCCGGCTGCTCTCCTGTCTGGGCGCCTGGCTGTGGACAGAAGGTCGCCGGGACAGGCTGAGAGTTTGGGTACCTGCTGGTGGCCTGGTTCACTCCAGCTTGTCTTGGATCGTGAAACTGGCCCCAAGTACCCAGAATATGTGGGCAGTGTGTCCTTGGGTCTGTGTTTAGAATGTTGTAGTAGTAACATCAATGGTTCTCACGTCCCTCTGCAGCCTGCAGATCTCCCTACGAGTCCCCGAAACCATCCCTTTCATCCTTCCTTTTATTATAGCACATGGATGCTCCATGATATTAATTAGACTTTGTCCACCTGTTTCCAGCTGATAGACGCCCCATTTTTTTGCTACTACAGAAATTGCTGCTATAAATATTTTTATACGTATAGATCGTATTCTTTTCTCTTTGGTCTTTGGGGTGTCACTGGGTCACAGTTTAGTGACTTGTGGGCCAATGTGATGGGTGTGAGATAGAAGCTCAGAGTTGTGTAATTTGCATTTGTCTAATTTATTAGTGATTTGGAACTTTTTTTCATATGGCTGTTGATAGCTTGGATTTCTTAGTGTGAAAACTTCTGAAGCACTGTAGAAGACCATCTCTATAATGAGCTACAGAGCTGTGTTAACTGGTCAGTCCATAAAACCACCCGTTATAGTGAGTATTTAAAAATCCATCTCCTGGACCTCTTTTTTTCAGTGTTTTCAGACTAAGCTTTGAATACTTGGAATGAAATCCTGATTTACAATGTTGTATCTCTGGGGTATCCAAGAAGACTTTGCTTCATCCCTAGTTACATTCAGAGCCATAGGGCTGGAGTGGGACTGGGCTGATGAAAGGAAGGACCGTGGATTTGGATTCAGAAGAGTCAGACTTCACTCCTGGTTTGGGTTATTTGCTCCTCGTGGCCGTGGTCCACTCACCTCCCTTTCTGGACTTCATTTATGTAGGTGAGGAATCTGAGCTCTAAATCCTCCCTGCCAGATTTTCTCTGAATTTGGGGGGGCTCCCATGTGCCCCAGAACTGAGCCAGCCCTGCTTGGGGTGGACACTTTCCCTTTGGGTGGGTGCTGTTCAGCAGTACAGAGTTCACTGATATGGGTAGTCATGATGGTAATAGACTTGGATTGAGATGACAGTCTTCAGGCTTCTGACCTTTGCCTTCTGGGAGCCTTTGGAAGGGTGTGGTTCTTCCTCCTCCCTCCAGCCCCCCGAACATTGGCCTCTGCAGTTCAGCTGGCTTTTCCCCTGCTTTGGAACATAAAAGAGTCCTCCAGTCTTCCTGTCTGAGAAATTCCTAGAATTGTATTAAGTCACCAATCCGTAGAGCGGACCCTGTTGCGTTTACTAATTGTGGTGAAAGGGTTCTGCCAGCCCTCTCCAGACTCCACACCTTTGTTTGGAGGTGGCGACTCATCCTGTGACCTTAGGGGAATTACTACAAGATGAAGCTGGGGGGGTGGGTAAGCAGTGCCAGGTCTGAAACTGGGAAGACCTGGGTGCAAACAGGGCCTCCGACACTTTCCAGCGAGGTGGCCTTGGGCAAGTCACTTCACCCCCATCACCTCGCCCTTCCTGCTCCGCTGCCTTAGAATGGAGACTAAGAAGGGGAGGCTGTTTTTGTTGTTTTTTTAAAAGAAGGACTTGGACGTGCACCTATGTGTAGCTAGAAAACATGGAGAAATAGTGATGAAGTCAGTCCCTTTGAGGGAAGCACCAGGAGCCACTCCTTAAATCGTGAGTTGGCTGAAGGAGGTGAGAGGGAACGTTTCCTCCTAAGCCAGAGTTTAAGGCAGGCTTGGCTGGTGTCCCAAGCTCGTGAGCACCCGTGCTTTTTTTTTTCGATACTTTTACAAAGAGATTTGCTAATCATTGGCCATGTCTGAGGGAAGGTGCTTAGGTTGGCTGGACTGTATGCCACACCCTTTGAAGGCGCCATTTTGGAAAGGAGAACAGTAGAACTACAACATGACTGTACCGATCACCACCTCAATCCAGAGAGAGCTCTATCTATACACAACACACACCACTGTGAAATGTATGTATACTTGATTCAAATTAAAATGCTTTCTCCCTTTTTTAACATAGTCTTTGTTATTTAATGTTGTCATCATCTCTGGCCTCCCCACTATTCTCTTTGGTATGGGACACTCCAGTGTTCTACAAGGACAGATTTCCTTGTCGATTTTGTACCTTCTCTTTGCCAGACGTTACAGGGGACCTTGAGGTGCATTCTGGGTAGTGGAGAGCAGATTCAGCACCACCAGGGCTGCAGCGATGGAACTGTGTGGACAGGTTCTTTGTCCTCTATCAGTTGGCCGGACCGACCTGTGTTCGTTAGGAATGACAGTCGCCTGCAGTCTGTTTTTCTGTGTTTGTGTGCTACAGAACTGCTTGGAAATGCAGAAAGAGGCTCGGGATCTTTCCCAACCGTGTCCCCCTTGTGGATGGCAGGTATGGGCCAAGTGGATGGGCACGGAATCCTCCACCCTCCCCTTTCCAAAGCAGTCCTCAGTGAGGAGTAAGAGCCATTTCTGATTCCTGGGAGGTAATGAGGTAGGTGAACCAGAGCAGGCTTTCACAATTTCAGAAGTAGCTGTCTGCAAAACCAGGGTCTTTGCCTCCTCAGGCATCAGGCATGACGCCTCCAAATGGCCTTTGTTATGGGCCATCCTTTTCTGTGATCGAGTTGCTGACAACAGGCTGTCTGGATAAGCACCTTCCAAGGCACCTGGAAGAGATGACAGTGATGCTATTTGTTTTCTTGGCCTAAAAAAGACCTACAATGGGACATGGCTGAAGATTCAAGTCAGATTGATCCGTAGAGGAGCAGGCACCCATTTCTTTCTTTTAACCTTTACTTTCTGGGCTAGTAAAGACTTGCAAGACAGAAAGGCAAGGGGGTAAGCAGATGGAGTTTAGTGACTTGCCCAGGTTGCACAGCTAGGGGGATACAGGATTTCAAACCAGATTCTTTTAGGAAAAATCAAACTGGAAATGAAGTCATTCCCAGCATCTCCCATTGTTACCACCAAAGGGTTTGACTTTTTGAGTAAGAATAACCCTGGTTGGGATCAAAGATGACCCGTTTGAACTGCTATTCTAAGCATCTAACACAAAATGTGACATGGTTCTAAAATGTCCAAGCTGGCTAGACTGTCAGCTCCTCAGTTCTGACCTCCCATTTTTCCTTTGGGAATCTTATTCTTTTTCCCAAGTATGTGGGAGCAAGGAAAGCCCTCAGAAGTCAGTCAGTGTAGCCATTCCAACACTTTTTGGGTTCCCTTGACTTTTCAGTGTTCCCTATTCCATATGAAAAAATAAGTCTTGGAATTTAATATGTATATTCTTTTATGAAATAAAATAGTAATTTTTTAAAACCCTTACCTTCCATCTTGGAGTCAATACTGTATATTGGCTCCAAGGCAGAAGAGTGGTAAGGGCTAGGCAATGGGGGTTAAGTGACTTGCCTAGGGTCACACAGCTGGAAAGTGTTTGAGGTCAGATTTGAACCTAGAACCTCCCATCTCTAGGCCTGGCTCGCAACCACTGATACCCAGCTGCCCTCTAAAATAGTAATTTTTGAAAAAGAAAAGTAAGATTGGGACATGACTTAAGAATACACCAGGGGAGGTGCAGTCAAGATGGCAGTGTAGAGGCAGTGAAAGTTCAGACTTCTGAAAACCCTTCCTTACCGATTAAAAACCAAATGCTCTTAGGGGACTGAAAACCAAACCTAACAACAGGACAGAGCTAAGGAACCCACCTGCTGGACTCAACTTAAAAGGTATGCCCCCAAAAAGCCTGAATTCAAGAGTACTTGGGTTTAAGGGGAAGGAAGAAGGAAGGTCCCAAGATCCCTCCCCCACCTAGAACGCTGAGCCTCCATCGGTGGCTAGAACCTCAGGGTGGGCAACGGTGCTCGTTTGGAGGGATTACCTTGTGGGCAAATGGTGCCATGCTCAGGGCTTTGAACACAGGAAGTGGGGAAGCAGTTGGAGAAGAAGTGCAGAGCAGGCAGCCTTAGTCACAGTGGAGACACTTCATATTGTGGACCTCCCCCCCCTCCCCCACCTTCTCAAGGTTTTGGCCTCAGGGCACATCCAGCTCTGCAAGTTCAACTCCCCTGGGCTTAATCTAATCAAGCCTTCAGAGGGTAGGGAAGCTCAAGCTCCAACACCCTTCCTCCACAGTGCCTTGCTAAGCTCCAAGGGTGAAGGTTGACAGAAAAGCCCAAACCCACAGATCCAACACATAATGAGAGGAGCAAGAGTGCAGGCAACTACAGGGGGGAAAGAAGGGGCAAATATGAGCAAACAACAGAAAAAGAAAAAAGAAATTACAATCGACAGTTTCTATCCAGGCAATGCACAATAGCAAATGTAACAGGAGAATCAAGGAACACCAAGGGGAAACTCCAGTGAATTGGACACAGTCTTTCGAAGAACTCAAAATACAATTCAAAACATAATTAAGAGAGGCTGAATACAATTGGGAAAAGAACTTAAAAAGCAAGATAAGTCATCTGGAAACAGCAAATAGTGTCTTGTAATGATTAAAATAGTGGAAGACATAAATTGTAGTAGATAAAAGAGTGGTTGTTAAAAATGTGACTGCAGAAAATATGGTTTCAAGACAGTGTCTTGTTTTAAATCAAATATAAGGTGGTTGCCAGGGAAATATTCCCAATTATGAAATATACCCAAGTCAACTGGGTTTTATAGAGATTTAAATTCATACAAATGAGGAATTAAAGAAAAGGAGAGAGAGAGAAAAGGGGAATAATGAGAAAAGGATAGGCCGGCCCAGGCCTAAGCCCTAAGAGAAAGATCAGTCAGTCCTTAATCACTCACCACAAGATCTGTCCAAGCAAGGATTCTTGTGACACCAGGCCAGCTTCATCTCAGCTGACTCCACCAGCTCAATCCTGAATCTGAATGTGTATGTCTTCATCTCCCTTTCTGAATTCCTTTTAAGGGGAATTTTCTCCTATGTCACCTCCCCTAAATTCTTACATCTACCAATCACAGTAGACGTTTTCCAAAGGACAGACCATTCTTAATTCACACCTAAGAAGTTTAAACTTTTGAGTAATTCCGGCCTGAGTAAGTTCTCACCTCTTTGCCTTTTGCAAGTTCACAAGTTGCCTGACCTTTATAGGTACTTAGCACTCTTTTGTATTAGTTCTAAAAATAGGCATAGCTTAAGAACTTTTTGCCTTATTATAAGTATGAGTTTAAGTACTTTTCATTGTTCAGCTAAGAGTTTACAACTTTATCTTCCCCTAAAGTATGCTTAAGTAGGGGTGGAGTAGAGTTCCCACATTCCTGATCTAAGTTCCTTCATTGTTTAAAATGGGGAATGGTCTTAACCCAACCTTATGAAGTAGGGTCTGAGAATTTTTAAGGTTCACAGTCTTGAAAGCCAAAATTAATCAACTTGAAAATGAGGCAAAGCCAAAATTAATCAACTTGAAAATGAGGCATAGGAGATGAAAGATGAGGTAAAGAAAATGAAAGAAGAGGCAAAGAAGATGAAAGATGACCTCCAAAGAAAATCAGACCAGAAGAGGAAGGATGACCAAAAAGCCAGGGATGATATTCAGTCTTTAAAAACCAGAATACAACAATTAGAAGCAAGTGACTTCACAAGGCAGCAGGAAACTATAAAACAAAATCAAAAGAATGAAAAAATTGAGGAAAATATGAAACACCTCATTCACAAAACAGAAGACTTAGAAAATCGTTCAAGGAGAGGCAATTTAAGAATCATTGGTCTACTGGAAGACCATGACAAAAGAAAAAACCTGGACATCATACTACAGGAAATTATTCAAGAAAACTGCCCTGACATTCTAGAACAAGAGGGAAAAGTGGAGATTGAAAGAATCCACAGATCACCTCCTGTACTTAATCCCCAACTGACAACACCCAGGAATGTCATAGCCAAATTCAAGAACTATCAGACCAAGGAAAAAATATTACAAGCTGCTAAGAAGTCATTCAGATATCATGGAACTACAGTGAGGATAACAAAGAATCTGGCTACATCTACACTGAAGAATCGAAAGGCATGGAATATGATATTCTGGAAAGCAAGAGAACTAGCTAAGTCTACAACCAAGAATCAATTACCCAGAAAAACTGACTATAATCTTACAGGGGAAAGTATGGTCATTTAATAAGATAGAAGAATTCCAAGCATTTGTAAGGACCAGACCTGAACAGAAAATTTGATGCCCAAACACAGAACCCAAGAGAATTATCAAAAGGTAATTAAGAAAGGGGGAAAAACAAACAGAAAAAAATTTTAAGGGACCCAATAAGTTAAAATGATATGAATCCCTATAAGAAAAGAGGATATTGATAATTCTTAAAAATTGTTATTATCACCTGGGTAGCTAGAAGAATTATACTTAGAGGGAACAGTGACAAACTGTATAAGATGAAATGCCAAGACATAAATGTATATATAGATATATGTATACATAAGTATATATGTGTGTGTGTATATATATATATATATATATATATATATATATATATATATATACACACAACTAGAGTTTTAAAAAAGAGGTTAATACTAAGAGAAATGGGAAAAGGAACAAAATGGTGTAAATTTATATGTCAAAAGAAGTGCATGGCAGGAGGGGGGAGAACATCAATACACTGGAAGGGTAAAGAGGTTGGAGATAGAAAATACTCAATTCTTATGTGAATTGAAATTTACTTAAATAGGGAAGAACAATCAAATACACTGGGGCAGAGAATTGATTTGTGCCTGTAACAAGGAAATCACTTTTAAAAGACTGATATATATTAATTTAAGGTCGCCAAGGAATTCAGCTATGTAATTCCTTAATGAAAACTCAAGTAAGCCGTCAACCTTTTATGGAGTTTTAATTACAAACAGGAAGAAGAAAGGAATTAGAGATAGAGGGAGAGAGAAAGGGGAGAGAAGGGAATAGGGCTTAAATACCCCTTCTGTTTAGGCTGGGCCAAAAGGCCCAAGCTCTTAGATAGCTGGGGCAATGAAAGGAGATCAGTCCCTATTACTCACGTGACCAAAAATGGAGAAACAGTCTCCAGGGCCCCCACCTTCAGCTTCCTTCAGCGCAAGCTTCTCAGAGCACACCGCAACCACTCCGACAAACTCCTCAACCACCTCCCCTCTTCAGACCCCCCTATCCTTAAGGAAACCATCCAAGTTCCCTCCCCTCAGTCCTCACATCTACCAATCACCTGTCCATCAATTTCCCTGTGCCAATGGAGGCTCTAGCTTAACCCAGGACCACCCAGAGGTCTCTGGCTTTGCACATGTCTGTTGAGGGTCATATTTTCAAATAATTAAATCTTTGATCCTTTGCTACAGCCCTTTCTAAATCCTGTTAACCTGAGTAGGGTAGAGATTGGAATAATTAAATTTTGATCTAGGTTGCAGCCCTTACTCAATCCTGTTAGGACTGAATAGGGTGGAGATTGATTCCAAGTATCTCCATTGTATCAATTCTAAAATCAATCATGACTCAAAGAAATTCCTGTTCTATGCTTAAGCATAGGTCAAAGTCCTTTCCATTGTTCAGCAAAAGGTTTCTGTCCTCAAGTAATCTTAAGAAGGGAGGAGAAGGAACCTCCCATGCCAATGGGGTTCACATTCCAATAGTCAAGACCCACTATCAATAGGAAATTTTTCAAGTATGAAATTTCCCAATGGTGAAATTTCCAACATTTATAAGTCTAAGGAATTTTGAGGTTTACATGCCCTATAGGGGAGTAGAAGGGTAACAAATGGACTGGTGGGGAGGGAAGCAATACAAGGGAGGGAGAGGGTGGAAAGACTAAAGAAAATAAGAGGGGAATAAGAAGGGGGGGTAGAAAGGGAAGCATATCAAGGGAGGAGTCTAGGGGGATTGATTAGAAATAAACCACTGGTTAAAAAGGATATAGCAAAAGAAGAAAAGACAGAACTAGGAGAGGATATCAAAATGCTGGGGAATACACAAGTGACAATCATAACTTTGAATGTGAATGGGATGAACTCACCCATAAAATGAAAACAAATAGGAGAGTGGATTAGAATCCAAAATCCTACCATATGTTGTCTATAAGAAGCACCTGAGGCGGTAGATACTCACAATGTTAGAATCAAAGGTTGGAGCAAAGCCTATTGGGCCTCAACTGACAGAAAGAAGGCAGGAATTGCAATCATATCTGACAAAGCCAAAGCAAAAATAGATCTAGTCAAGAGAGATAGGGAAGGTAAATACATCCTGATAAAAGGGACTATAGACAATGAGGAAATATCAATACTCAGCGTGTATGTACCAAATGGCATAGCATCCATATGTCTAAAGGACAAACTAGTGGAACTCAAGGATGAAATAGAAAAATATACTAGTGGGAGACCTGAACCTTCCTCTATCCAAACTAGATAAATCAAACCAAAAAATAAGAAAGAGGTAAGAGAAGTGAATGAAATCTTAGAAAAATTAGAGTTAGTAGATATGTGGAGAAACATAAATAGGGACAAAAAGGAATACACCTTTTCATGGTCTCTTCTGACCATGTGTTAGGGAATAAAAACATTGCAAACAAGTGCAAAAGAGCAGAAATAATAAACGCAACCTTCTCAGACCACAATGCAATGTAATAATTAGCTTAACCAGTTAATACTATAAAGCAGTGATCATCAAAACAATATGGTACTGGCTAAGAGACAGAAAGGAGGATCAGTGGAATAGACTTGGTGGAAGTGACCTCAGTAAGACAGTCCATGACAAGCCCAAAGATCCCAGCTTTTGGAACCAAAATCCACTATTTGATAAAAACTGCTGGGAACATTGGAAGACAGTATGGGAGAGATTAGGTTTGGATCAACATCTCACACCCTACACCAAGATAAACTCAGAATGGGTGAATGACTTGAATATAAAGAAGGAAACTGGCTTCTGGGTATACATGGCAGCAGTCTAGTTGCAAGACTCATCCTCTCCTCAGCACTCACTGATATCACTAGAATACCTCAAAAGACCAAAAAAAAAAACCAAATTCATAAGAACGAAGGGACTCTATGGTAGGGCCCAGCATTCAATGTATGTGGGATTTGGGCATTTCTACACTATAAGGGGGTGAAAAAGCTCCCGTCAAAACCACGAGCTGATCTAACCTCCCCCACCCCATCTATGGAGCCAGCATCAGAGCTAGTGCACACTAGAATCAGTGAGCGAGGGGCACCTCTAGAGTGAGTAAGGGACACTTCTAGGTCCTTGGGAGCTGACTAAGACCACCAAAGACCCACCTCTGAGAGCAGCTACACCTGAAACCCCAGCAGGCTGAAGAGTGCAGACCATGGGCACTCGTGAGAAAATAGCACAGAGAAGGAAAGCGAATAGCAGAAGCTGTGGAGATTCGAGATCTTGCCTCAGGCAGAATCCTTGCTCCTTAGCTCCATACACAGAGTGCCTGCCCATCTCACTCAGATTTCTGACTAAAAAGGGAAGAGAAAACCTCCATAGTGATGGCAAATTATGCCCAGGAGCAACAACCTCCCTCCAAGAAAAACAGGAAGAAGGGGTTGACCCTGGAAAATTTTTATGGGGGAAAAACTCAGGCTACAGAGGAAATATAGGAGGACATTCAAATAGACCCAAAATGTTCCAGAAAAAATGGAAATTGTCCACAAGCTCTTGAAGAATTTAAATTGGAGCTTATCAAAAAGATGGAAACCTTCTGGCAAGGAAAGTAGAAAATAATTCAAAGAGAAAATAGCAGTTTAAAGGACAAGAACTCCCAATTGGAGAAACAGCTGGAAGCCACGAAAAGTAGGATAGAACAAACTGAAAATGAAAATCAAAAGATTATAGCAGAAAATCAGTCCTTAAAGACCAGAATTAGGCAACTGGAAGACAATGATCTTGAAAAACAGCAAGAATTAATAGAGCAAAGTCAAAAGACTCACAAAATAGAAGAAAACCTAAAATATCTCACTGAGAAGATGACAGATCAGGAAACAGAGGAAGGAGAGATAATTTGAGAATCATTGGTCTACCTGAAAAGTCAGAAATAAACAGAAATCTTGACATCATACTACAAGAAATCATCCAAGAAAACCTGCCCTGATGTTCTTGAACAAGGGGGGGGGGGGCAGACATTGAGAGAGTTCATAGAACACCCTCTAAACTAAATCCTCAAAAGACAACCCCCAGGAATGTAATTGCCAAGTTCCAGAGCTTTCAAGCTAAGAATAAAATTCTACAAGAAACCAAAAAGAGACAATTCAGGTACCAAGGAGCACCAATGACCACACAAGACCTGGCAACTTCCACACTAAAGGGCTTAAAGGCTTGGAACATGATATTCAGAAAGGCAAGAGAATTGGGTCTTCAACCAAGGATCAACTATCCATCAAAACTGACTATATACTTCCAAGGGAAAGTATGGGCATTCAACAAAATAGAAGATTCCCAAGTATTTGTAAAGAAAAGACCAGAACTACGTGGAAAGTTTGATATCCAAACACAAAGATCAAGAGAAACATGAAAAGGTAAATAAGAAAGAGAGGGAACAGGGGGAAAATGTTTTTTTTTATTCAAACTTTCTTCTTTAAGGGCTATAATTAGTTCAAATTATATATATTAATATATGTGGAAAATGTTATTTGTAACTCTCAAAAATTATATTCATTATTATAGTAATTAGAAGAATCATTCACAGGAAGATATTGGGGTAATAAGTGCTATAAGATGATATACAAAAAAAAGAAAAAGGGGGGGGAGTAAAAGATGGCACCAAGAGATACTTGAAGAAATTAAAATAAATAGGATAATCTTTATCACACAAAGATATGCATGGGAAGGGGAGGGGAAGAATACTCTTATAAGAAGGAGAGGAAGAGAGTGCTAATAGGTAATACTTAAACCTTACTCTCAGTGAAATAAATTCTGAGAGAAGAGCATCTAGATCCATTGGGATCTTGAATTCTATCTTATCCTACAGGGAAAGTGAGAAGGGAAAAACTAAGGGGGGTAGAGGGGAGAGAGTACAAAAATGGAGGGAAAGAGAGGGGAGGGAACTTAACAAACCATAAAAAACCAAGAAGGGGACAAAAAGGGAGGGGTCAGAAAGGGAAGCATATCAAGGAAGGAGTCTAGGGGGATTGATTAGAAATAAACCACTGGTTAAAAAGGATATAGCAAAAGAAGAAAAGACAGAACTAGGAGAGGATATCAAAATGCTGGGGAATACACAAGTGACAATCATAACTTTGAATGTGAATGGGATGAACTCACCCATAAAATGAAAACAAATAGGAGAGTGGATTAGAATCCAAAATCCTACCATATGTTGTCTATAAGAAGCACCTGAGGCGGTAGATACTCACAATGTTAGAATCAAAGGTTGGAGCAAAGCCTATTGGGCCTCAACTGACAGAAAGAAGGCATTGCAATCATGATATCTGACAAAGCCAAAGCAAAAATAGATCTAGTCAAGAGAGATAGGGAAGGTAAATACATCCTGATAAAAGGGACTATAGACAATGAGGAAATATCAATACTCAGCATGTATGTACCAAATGGCATAGCATCCATATGTCTAAAGGACAAACTAGTGAAGCTCATGGATGAAATAGATAGAAAAACTATACTAATGGGAGACCTCAACCTACCCCTATCAAATTTAGATAAATCAAATAAAAAATTAAATAAGAAAGGGGTAAAAGATGTGAATGAAATCTTAGAAAAATTAGAGTTAATAGATATATGGAGAAAAATAAATAGGAACAAAAAAGGAATACACCTTCTTTTCAGCAGCACATGGTATATTCACAAAGAATGACCATGTACTAGGTCATAAAAACATGGCAAACAAATGCAGAAAAGCAGAAATAATAAATGCAACCTTTTCTGATCATAATGCAATGAAAATAATGATCAGTAAGGGTACATGGAAAGCCAAATCAAAAATTAATTGGAAATTAATATAATTCTCCAAAATAGATTAGTTAGAGAACAAATTATAGAAACAATTAATAATTTCATTGAAGAAAATGACAATGATGAGACATCCTTTCAAAGCTTATGGGATGCAGCCAAAACAGTATTCAGGGGAAAATTTATATCCTTGAGTTCATTTATTAACAAATTAGGGAGGGCAAAGGTCAATGAATTGGACATGCAAATCAAAAAATTTGAAAGCAAACAAATTAAAACCCCCAGAAGAAAACCAAATTAGAGATCCTAAAAATTAACGGAGAAATTAATAAAATCGAAAGTGAAAGAACTATTGAACTAATAAATAAGACTAGAAGCTGGTACTTTGAAAAAACAAACAAAATAGACAAAATACTGGTCAATCTAATAAAAAAGAAAGAAAGAAGAAAACCAAATTAACAGTATCATAGATGAAAAGGGAAACCTTACCTCCAATGAAGAGGAAATTAAGGCAATCATTAAAAACTAGTTTGCCCAATTATATGGCAATAAATATACCAATCTAGGTGATATGGATGAATATCTACAGAAATATAAATTGCCTATATTAACAGAGGAAGAAATAAGATTACCTAAACAACCCCATATCAGAAAAAGAAATTGAAAAAGCCATCAATGAACTCCCTAAGAAAAAAATCCCCAGGGCCTGATGGATTCACAAGTGAATTCTATCCACCATTCAAAGAACAGCTAATCCTGATACTATACAAACTATTTGACATAATAAGCAAAGAGGGAGTTCTACCAAATTCCTTTTATCGACACAAACATGGTACTAATCCCAAAGCCAGGCAGGTCAAAAATGGAGAAAGAAAACTACAGACCAATCTCCTTAATGAACATAGATGCAAAAATTTTAAATAGGATACTTGCAAAAAGACTCCAGCTAGTCATCATGAGGGTTATTCACTATGATCAGGTGGGATTTATACTAGGAATGCAAGGATGGTTCAATATTAGGAAAACCATCCACATAATTGACCATTTCAACAAGCAAACCAATAAAAATCACATGATTATCTCAATAGAGGCAGAAAAAGCCTTTGACAAAATACAACACTCATTCCTATTGAAAACACTAAAAAGATAGGAATAGAAGGGCCTTTCCTAAAAATAATGAGCATTATTTTTCTAAAACCATCAGGCAACATCATCTGCAATGGGGATAAACTAGATGCATTCCCAGTAAGATCAGGAGTGAAACAGGGATGCCCATTATCACTGCTATTGTTTAACATTGTACTAGAAACACTAGCTTTAGCAATTAGAGAAGAAAAAGAAATTGAAGGTATTAAAATTGGCAATGAGGAGACCAAGCTATCACTCTTTGCAGATGATATGATGGTCTACTTAAAGAATCCTAGAGAATCAACTAAAAAGCTAATGGAAATAATCAACAACTTTAGCAAAGTTGCGGGATACAAAATAAACCCACATAAGTCACCAACGTTTCTATATATCTCCAACGCATCTCAGCAGCAAGAATTAGAAAGAGAAATTCCATTTAAAATCACCCTAGACAATATAAAAATATTTAGGAATCTAACTACCAAGACAAACACAGAAACTATATGAACACAACTACAAAACACTCTCCACACAATTAAAACTAGACCCAAACAATTGGAAAAACATTAAGTGCTTATGGGTAGGACAAGCTAACATAATAAAAATGACCATCCTACCCAAACTTATCTATTTAGTGCCATACCCATTGAACTACCAAAAAACTATTTTACTGAATTAGAGAAAACCATAACAAAGTTCATTTGGAAGAATAAGGGATCAAGGATATGCAGGGAAATAATGAAAAAAAAAATACAAAGGAAGGTGGCCTTGCAGTCCCAGATCTCAAACTATATTACAAAGCAGTGTTCATCAAAACAATATGGTACTGGCTAAGAGAGAGAAAGGAGGATCAGTGGAGTAGACTTGGGGTAAGTGATCTCAGCAAGACAGTCTATGACAAGTCCAAAGATCCCAGCTTTTGGGACCAAAATCCACTATTTGATAAAAAAAACTGCTGGGAAAATTGGAAGACAGTATGGGAGAGATTTGGTTTAGATCAAAATCTCACACCCTACGCCAAGAAAAACTCAGAATGGGTGAATGCCTTGAATATAAAGAAGGAAACTATAAGTAAATTAGGTGAACACAAAATAGTATACTTGTTAGGTCTTTGGGAAAGGAAAGATTTTAAGACCAAGCAAGAGTTAGAAAAAATTACAAGATGTAAAATAAATAATTTTGATTACATTAAATTAAAAAGTTTTTGTGCAAACAAAACCAATGTAACCAAAATTAGAAGGGAAGTAACAAATTGGAAAATAATCTTCATAACAAAAACCTCTGAGGAAGGTCTAATTACTCAAATTTACAAAGAGCTAAATCAATTGTACAAAAAATCAAGCCATTCTCCAATTGATAAATGGGCAAGGGACGAGAATAGGCAATTTTCAGTTCAAGAAATCAAAACTATTAATAAGCACATGAAAAAGTGTTCTAAATCTCTTATAATCAGAGAGAAGCAAATCAAAACAACTCTGAGGTATCACCTCACACCTAGCAGATTAGCTAACATGACAGCAAAGGAAAGTAATGAATGCTGTAGTGTGTTTGGCAAAGTTGGGCATTTATGCATTGTTGGTGGAGTTGTGAATTGATCCAACCATTCTGGAGGGCAATTTGGAACTATGCCCAAAGGGTGATAAAAGACTGCCTGCCCTTTGACCCAGCCATAGCACTGCTGGGTTTGTACCCCAAAGAGATCATAAGGAAAAAGACTTGTACAAGAATATTCATAGCTGCACTCTTTGTGGTGGTAAAAAACTGGAAAATGAGGGGATGTCCTTCCATTGGGGAATGGCTGAACAAATTGTGGTATATGTTGGTGATGGAATACTATTGTGCTAAAAGGAATAATGAACTGGAGGAATTCCATGGAGACTGGAACAACCTCCAGGAACTGATGCAGAGTGAAAGGAGCAGAACCAGGAGAACATTGTACTGATACACTGTGGTACAATTGAAGGTGATGGGCTTCTCCATTAGTGGCAATGCAGTGATCCTGAACAACTCTGAGGGATCTACGAGAAAGAACACTATCCACATCCAGAGGAAAACATCAACAACATGGAAATAAGTTCTGATTAAGGACACATTTAATACCCAGTGGAATTGTGTGTTGCTATGGGAAGGGGTGGGGGAGGGGAGGGAGGGAAATAATGTAACTCTGTAACCAAGGAATAGTGTTCTAAATTGACAAAAAATAAAATAAAATAAAAAATAAAAGAATATACCAGGCATAGGAGTTGGTACACATCTGGGATTAAATCAGGCCTCAGACACTTCACAGTTGTGTGACTTGGACAAATCACTTAACCCCAAGTGCCTAGCACTTCTGTCTTAGAACTGATACTAAGAAGGTAAGTACACCAAAACTTCTCGTAACTTTGTTGATTTGAAATAAATTCTAAATAAATCAAAACATGCCCTGTACCCCCCTTGTTAAAAGTTCTCACATTCCAGATTGGGGACCCCTAATTTATTGGGGTGCCTCTCATTTTACAGGTAAAGAAACTAAGGCCCAGAGATAGAGGAATGGAGTTGCAGAAGGCATAGGTAAAATTAGTGCAAGAGCTGGAATTTAAACCCTGCAGTTTCAGAGCCCTCTGGCCAGTGCTTTAGTGTTACTCACTTTTAAAAACATGGATCTCTTGATCATAGGATCACATGCACTTATCGTGCCCATTTCTGCTCATTTAATTTAAATTAAAATGTTTTATCTGGGATATATAGGACCATCGAGGTCATGTCATCCAACAAAAAGATGTTCATGAGTTCAGGTTGGGGTATCTTGAATTTTTTCCTATATTACATTTTTAAAAAGTTTTATTTCTATCTTTTGTTTCTACATGACCTATATTTTGTTCTATTCTTTCCACTTTCCCCTCTCAGCGAGCCATCCCTTGTAATAAAAACATTATTCAGAGAGAAAAATTAAGCCAATATTTCCCATAGTCACTGACTCCTTAGCCAAGGATGATTTTTTTAGGACTGTTTGATCATTAATAATGCTACATTGGGGGGCAACTAGATGACTCAGTGGGTTGAGAGTCAGGCCCAGAGATGGGAGGACCTGAATTCAAATCTTGTCTCTGACACTTCCTAGCTGTGTGACCCTGGGCAAGCCACTTAATCCCCATTGCCCACCAAAAAAAAAATAATGCTATTATTATTAGTAGTAGTATTATATATTAGCTAGTATTATAATTATAGTACTACAACTTTCCATTTTGATAATTATATGGTGGTTCTTTATATTGTCATTGTTCTGTAGTTTTTTCCTGACTGCTTACTTCACATTGCATCAGTCGTTCCATAGAAATCTTTCAATGCTTTTCTGAATTCATCAATGTTCTTGAAATCTTTATTTTTCATGGTTTTATGTTTGCCTTTTTGGCTGGAGGATTTGGGTGGAGTTGAGTTTGATGAACTCAAGATACACAGAAATATATATGGCAGGCCATGGACGATGCATTTGATGTGTGGACAGTTTATCGATTGACTTTCCAAAATGTCTAACTGGAAACAAGCAAGATGGGAACAATATTAGCCGCTGGCTAAGCATTCATGAACAACTTTGGGCTAGGAATGGGCCTATGAAGAGACACACTGCCAAGAAGTCTTTGGAAACTTACTGAGATGAACATTTTTGCTTAATTTGATGCCTGTTGCCACGGAGACACCATAGTAACTACTGGGAAAACTTTGGAAGTTTCCAAGCAGTCATGGGAATTTATTTTTTCCTTCAGAAACAAGTGAGGCGCCCTCCAATTTGGTTTCTGTGATGGAGGACGTACCCTCCTGGCTCCTGTAAGAACGGACGAGGTAGGAATTCAAGATTGCTTTCCTTTAGCAAGGATTCTGGGTGTTTTAAAGAGGTCCTCGGCCTGTGGCTGTATTTCTGGGGAAAGGACGGATAGAGGCATTGTAGGGCTGTATCACGGTAGGTGCTTTTTCCAAGTAGACATTTATATTATGGCACAGGGTTTGCCAAGCACTTTACATCTGTTCTCATAACCCTGTGAAGTAGGAGGAACTGCTGATGGAATGCCCATTTTACAGATAAGAAAACTGAAACTCAGAGGTTGAGTTATCCAGGTCCCCCCTGTATAAGGCTCCTCTTTGTGCCTCTCAATAGCGTGAAATGACTCAGTCTGACCCGAGTGGGTCTCTTGTGCCCAAACCCAGACTTCCTGGTTGGAAAATGAACCCCAGGTGTGGGGAACTTGGACCGGTGGAGATGGCGTGGTATTTGGAGACTGGAGACTGGTGACTCTGGATTGGATGTTAGATCTTGTCTTTTCTGACTCGGTGCTTCCTCAGCTTAAAAATGAGGGGATTCATGGACTTCTTTGGGGCTGTCAGAAATCACAGAATTTCAGAGAAACCTGGGAAGACTTGTAGGAACGGATGCAGAGTGAAGCAAGCAGAAGCAGGAGAACAGCAACATCAAGCAAAGGCCCCTTTGCAAGACTTGGGAACTGATCTATTGGAACCACCAACCATCATTCTAGGCTACTGAAGACAGCACATGCTGCCCGTTTGGAGAGAGAAGAGGGGCTGCTTTTAAGCTTTTCTATTCCTCCCTCCTTCCCTCCTTCCCTCCCTCCCTCCCTTCCTTCCTTCCTTCCCTTTCCTTCCTTCCTTCCCTCCCTCCTTCCCTCCCTCCCTCCCTCCCTTCCTTCCTTCCTTCCTTCCTTCCTTCCTTCCTTCCTTCCTTCCTTCCTTCCTTCCTTCCTTCCTTCCTTCCTTCCTTCCTTCCTTCCTTCCTTCCTTCCTTCCTTCCTTCCTTCCTTCCTTCCTTCTTCTTCTTCTTCTTCTTCTTCTTCTTCTTCTTCTTCTTCTTCTTCTTCTTCTTCTTCTTCTTCTTCTTCTTCTTCTTCTTCTTCTTCTTCTTCTTCTTCTTCTTCTTCTTCTTCTTCTTCTTCTTCCTCCTCCTCCTCTTCTTCCTCCTCCTCCTCCTCTTCTTCCTCCTCCTCCTCTTCTTCCTCTTCCTCCTCTTCTTCTTCCTTCTCCTCCTCTTCTTCCTCCTCCTCCTCCTCTTCTTCCTCCTCCTCCTCTTCTTCTTCCTTCTCCTCCTCTTCTTCTTCTTCCTCCTCCTCCTCCTCCTCCTCCTCCTCTTCTTCTTCTTCTTCTTCTTCTTCTTCTTCTTCTTCTTCTTCTTCTTCTTCTTCTTCTTCTTCTTCTTCTTCTTCTTCTTCTTCTTCTTCTTCTTCTTCTTCTTCTTCTTCTTCTTCTTCTTCTTCTTCTTCTTCTTCTTCTTCTTCTTCTTCTTCTTCTTCTTCTTCTTCTTCTTCTTCCTCCTCTTCCTCTTCTTCTTCCTCTTCCTTTTCCTCCTCCTCCAATGTGGGAATATATTTTTATATGTTTGTAAAAGTCTTTTTTTTCCCCTCAGAGATGGAGGTACTGCATTTAAAATGATTCAGTTTAATTTCAAAAACAAAACAAAGGGATGGGAGCAGATAGTCTCCAAGGTCCTTTCCCACCCTAAATCTTCTCAGTGGCACCAGCCTAGTAGCAATGAGTAGCCCGGGGTAGGGTGAGTTTGTTCGGAAGATAGTTCAAGTTCAGCCTTGGACAATTCTTGACTGTGAAATCTGGGGAAGTCAGAACCTCTGCCTCGGGGTCCTGAACTGTAAAATGGGAAAAATAATAGTTTTTACTTCCCAGGATGGTTGTGAGGTTCAAATGAGATAGGGGAAATGGCCAGGGCCGTCATCATTAGTGGTGAGATTTGAACCCATGTTCTCTGACCGCAGAAGAAACGGGCTTTGCTAGCTACCACAGGGCTGCCCTTCTCTTGGGGAAGACACCAGCTATGGTATTTATCCAAAGTAATTCCAAAGAGAATGAGGTGCCCGTGATTAGGGAAGGCTTCCTGTAGGAGGTGGCCTTTGATCTCCGCTTGGAAAGGGGTACAAGAGAGGGACTGAGTGCCTTCTGGACATGCAGAGTGTTGAAGGAACAGCAAGAGGCCTTTCAGAGCCGTGTAGGAAGCCTGTATTCTGCTAAACTTTGTATTGTGGTTTTAATAAAAGGACCTGTTGGACAGTCTGGTAAAATCGGATCCGAATTTTAAGTGCATAAAATAAATATAGTGTGTGTAAAGAAAGCCAATTCTATCAAAAGGGCTACTAAGGACTTTTTCAAAACAAGACCACAGACCCGGGCCTGGCCCGCCTGCCCTAGAGAATGGCTTGGTTTGTGTCTGTGGCCCCAGTTGGGCAGCCAGCAGGTCCCCGGAACTGCCTGGATTCCGCAGTCGGAGGTCTTGAGATCGAATCCCACCCCTGAGCCTGGTGGCTGAGCCATTTGGAACTCCTCCCCCAAAGGGAGTTCGTCAGCGTTTTCCCCCCAGGAAGCGCCCCTCCTCTCCCTCGGACCAGAGGCTGAGCTCGGTAGAGCCGCGGGGCAGCAGGGAGGGAGAGGTCTGGGTGCCCCCAAACCTGGAGAGAAGGGAGCGCCTCCCCCCCCCCGACCCCCGGCAGTGCAGTGCTGGAGAGCGCGGGGAGAGCAGCGGCAGGCCAGGCGGACCAGGAGGACCGGCATTCCTACCTGGGCAAGTCCCTTAGGCTGCCCTCGCCGGCCTGGAGCCCGTCCAGAGCCTCGTTTCAAAGTCAGAAGGGAAGGGCTGAAAGAGGGACCCTGGCAAGCCCCTGCCCGGTCCAGAGAGACTGAGGGAGCCCGTCAGCCCGGACGGCCTTGGAAGAAGCGGCATCTGATGCGCGGGAGCCCCAGGGACGGGAACAGGCGCCGGGTCAGGGTCTCCAGACCCCTCGAGGGAGGCTCCGCTTCTGGCTAAAGGCGAGTCTCTTCGGAGAGGGAGCCGGACGGGAAGGAAGGCCCGAGAGATGGCCCGAGGCTCAGCACTAAGACTTCTGGGACACCCGGGGTCCTCCACCCGAGCTTTGCCTCACGAAGAAGCCTTGTTAGCCCCGGGTCAGAGGAGGAAGATGAGGCTCACCGAGCCGGGAAATGTCTGAGGCAAGACGTGAGCCCGAGTCTGCGGTGTCTGCTGGGCCCGATGAAGACCCTGCAGGGATTTTTAACAAAATAAGATTTCGTTTACGTTGGCCAACCATTGGCTGTGGGAAGAAAGGTCTGAGGAGATGTTTCGTTGTCAGCCTCTGTCTGTGTCTCCCTCCCTCCCTCTCTCTGTCGCTCCCCCTCTCTTTGCCTCTCCCACCCACATTCAATAAATCGCCAGTTCTTTTGTTTTTTTTTTCATTTCCTGCCTCCACACCTTTGCCCGTCCCTCATCAGTTTGGAGGACGGACAGTTTGTCCTTCCTGCTGCGTTTCCTGGAGCCGCCCGAGGCGACAGGTTCGGGGGTGAGGACGGAGTCAAGGCTCTCGGTGGCTGCTTGTGGGTCAGCCAGTCCTCCGAGGAGTCCATTCCCAGGGCTCCCGACGGCCAGATGTGGCTGGGAGAAGGGCCAAGCGGGCCGGCCTTTAGGGAGTTTGAGGCCTCGGCTTAAACCCTGGGTCCCCCCTCTCCGGGCCTCCGGCTCCCTCCTGAAGACCCGGCGCCGCGTCCTCGGCTGGCCTCTAGCTCCGCCCGAAAGCCTTTTTCCTGGCATCGTTCCCGCAGGGGTTTATCGGGGCTTTTCCCAACGTGCCTCGGAGGAGAGCTCCGGGGAGTCCAGCCCCCCTCCCCCCTCTGGCTCGGAGGGCTGTGGCTCCCTCTCCCCTAGCCGGGTGCTCCCTCCTCTAACTCCCACCAAGGGTTTGGCCAAGGGAGAAACGAGTCTGCATAGCAATTAGATTTAGTGGCCAAAAACCCTCTTAAGAATGGTCCATCGGCAGAAGGAGCCCCAGCCCTGAGCGCTCACACACTCACACTCACGCTCACACACTCACGCTCACGCTCACACTCACGCACACTCACACTTCCCCCCTCTCCCAGGACCTGCCGCGCCTTCCTTCAGACAATAGAAAGAGTGACGAGGGAAGGAGAGAGGGCGGGCGGGAGATCAAGGCAAAGTTTAATCATTGAGCCCTTCGGGCAGGCAGCCGCAGGTCGCCGCTCCATCGCCGCTCGAGCTGCGCTCCCTCCTCGGGCTGCCACCATGTTCGCCGTCCACTTGCTGGCTTTCTATTTCACAAAGCTGAAAGAAGATCAGATTAAGAAGGTCAGGGGGGGCTGCGAGGGGGAGCCCCGGGGTTTGGGGGGGATGCTGGGGGGACAGACCAGGCTCCGGCTCACAGGAGTGGGGAGGGACCCGGAGCACCGGGCTCCCCGGCTCTTCCCTTCCCTGTTTGGGGCCCGGCGCCCCAGGATATTACATTTAGGGCTGGGGGAGGGGCGCCGTCTTGATTGATAGAGGCCCATCTTTTGCAATGGGGAAACCGAGGCTCTGAAAGACTGGCTGAGGACGGAAGGTCCATAAGGCATGAAAGGGAGAGGTGAGATTTGAACCCAGGTTCTGTGGCCCTGCCCACCTGCCCCTTGTTTTCATCTCTATCAATTAACCAATATTCAGGCAAGGCTTGGAGAGCATCATTCTTGGCTCGTGATTATTTTCTTGGGATGTTTTATTAGAAAAATCCGTTTATTCATTGCATCGAGAAACCCTCTCCCAGCTATGTCTTGCCATCTGGGCGAGTCCCTGAACCTTGCTCAGCCTCCGTTTCCTGATCCATAAAATGGGGAGATGGCCTCCCAAGGCCCTATTAATAGGCCCTAAGTCGATGGTTCTAGGACTTGCTCTCTCCAAGGTCCAGGCCAAGCAGGGCCTTTTCTTGGGGGTCTCTTTACAGGTTTTCTCTGCAGGGGTTCTGGGGGGGCTGCCAGCTGCTCTGGTGTCTGCCCCATAGGTGGAGAGAGCCATTGGGATGGACTGGGGGTGGGGGTAACCCAGGCCCCCCATGACCTCACTTTCCCAGGGGAAAGAGCCCCAAGACCCTGAGGATCCTGATTTATTTAAACCATTGTCTGTACTCAGCCCTTGATGGATGGGCACAGGAAAGGGGGGGAGGTCTGTACCCTCCCTGGAACCATTTAATGTCAAAAGGAAAAAAAGATGGCTAGAGCAAAGCCAAGATAGACAGACTGTGGAATGTAAATTTTTTAAAAATTTAATTTAAATTAAAATAAAACATTTGGATGAAAGAAATATTATAATTATAAATATATAAATTACAAAAAAAATTTAAATTCTAAAATCAGACCCACTTGGCAAATGCAAATATCAAAAATCTGAACCAATTTATATATAAATATAATAAAAATAAATATTTATCTATTTATGTAAATAGAAACCTATTTCTGTCAGACAGGGCAGCTTTTATTTGTTTATATTTATTCAGTTCCTGGGGCTGGCCTCCCCTAGCCATCCTGCTTCAGAATGAATCTTCCCTTCCCTTCCCTTCCCCTTAGATATTCTAATACTCTTTAGTCCCACCACAGTAATTCTTCCTCCCTTTTTTATTTTAAACCCTCACCTTCCATCTTTGGGTTCCAAGGCAGAAAGGCAGTCAGGGCAGGGTCATGAAGGTGAAGTGACTTGTCCAAGGTCACCCAATAGGAAGTGTCTGAGGCCAGATTTGAACCCAGGACCCCTCATCTCTGATCCTGGCTCTCCATCCACAGAGCCACCCCCATAGTCATTCTTTTGCACTTGGACTGACTCTTCTGGATCCCTTCAGGATCTGTTGCCCCTGCCCGTAAAAGCTGTGAATCTTTGCTTCTGTGTCTCTGGCTCCCTTGAGCCCGTGGGTCTGTTTCCCTTTAACAAGCACTAAGGGAGGGTGGCCGTCTCTGGCCAGCTTCCTGTCCATCCCCTGGAGGGTGGGATGACCAGCAGCGTGGTTCCCAGGCTGGCCTCCCTGGGGGCCCTCTCCTCGGGTCTCGTGCTTCATGAGTCATGGCAGAAGCAGGCTTGGCATTCTCGGAGACAATGGCATCATTCTCTGCCCGCAGTGGCTTAGCCCAGAGAAGCCCCTAATTCAGTGCTTTTTCCCTTGTGCCTTTCCTGTTTGGGTTTGAGACACCCCCTTTGGGTTTCCTTTCTACTGGATCATTGCCAGAATTTTCGGCGCGTCCGAGCAGTGGGCAGACTTTGTGGCCCTTTGCATGCATTTTCTTCCTTTTTTCCAGCCCTTCCTTTCTATCTTAGTGACAATTCTAAGACAGAAGGGGGAGGGCCAGGCCATCAGGGGGAAGTGACTTGCCCAAGTTCTTCCCGCTGGGAAATCTATTTGAACCCAGATCCTCCTGATGCCAAGCCTGGCATCGACCTACTGGCTGCCCCACGTGGCATTCATGTTCTCGTTTTTAAGCCCCTTAGTGACCTTGGGTGGGAGGTGTGACGATTCCATTTTTCAGGTGAGGAAACACAGGCTGAAAAGGGAAAGACGGCTTTTCCAAGTCATATACAGTGAGGCAGGGTCAGAGGCAGAATTTGAATTCAGGTCTTCCTGACTAAACACCCTCTGCTTGGCAAGATGCCTAAGCTGTGCCAGATTGTGGAGAGCCAAAGCTCCAGACACAATCTACCAGTCTTGGGAATGGGTGGCTCGTGGGCGTCCCTGAAGGTCCTGAGGTCTCTGTTCTCAGGAGATGGTGGGTGGAGGGGAGGGGAAGTGGGGATGGCTTTGAATCCTCCACTAAGCATTTGTGGAATACTGTGCTGGGACCTGGGGGTACACGGGCTGGTCCTCTAGGAACATGGGCACAGGAAAGGGCCCAGAAGCAAAAGAAGGGGGGACCGAGTCAGGCAGAGCGCAGAGAGAGAGTCTCATTGCCCTAGAGGTTCTGAGTCGAGGCTGCCATCCAGAGAGAGCAGCCAAGACAAGCCCAGCTCTGGGCCACCTTTGGGGATCCCCCTTGAGGGGAAGAACCTTGCCCAGGCTCAGGGTCAGGAGGGATGTCAGATGTGGTTACTGACTGATCGAGCCTCCTGGGCTGAGCCCGACAGGGCGGAATCTGGTGAGAACCTAAATATCCTTAAGAGGATCATCACTAACAAATCCTGGAAGTCCCTCCTGGGGGTCGCTGGGGGACAGCTGGGGAATCCTCTTGGTGTCCCTTGAAGGTGGACAGGTTTCTGTATCATCTGCGGCTCTCCGATGACACCCTCCTGGACATCATGACCCGCTTCCGCGCCGAGATGGAGAAGGGCCTCGGGAAGGACACCAACCCCACTGCCTGTGTGAAGATGCTGCCTACTTTTGTCAGGGCCATCCCAGATGGCTCAGGTGAGTGCTTGCTCCTGGTGAGCCAGGCTGGGGAGTGGAGGGTGTAGATGGGAAGTGAGGTGTGTCAGGAAGGGCGTGGGGGATGTAGGGCTTGCAGCCGGCCTCAGAGATCCTTTCCCTGAAGCCCCCTACAGTACAGATTAGGAAACAGAGACCCAGAGGAAATGGCGTGACTTCCCCAAGGGCAGATGGTGAAGGAATAACCTATCTGTCATTCGAACTCTGGCCCTTGGTTCACAATCCAGGCATCTTTGTACAAAATGTTATGTTGACTCTTGGTGCATAGCATAAGTAAATGCTTAAAATGCCCTTTCATCCATCCATCCACACCCCATCCATCCATTCATTCATCCAACATCCATCCATCCAACATCCATCCATCCATTCATCCATCCACCCATCCATTCATCCATTCATCCAACATCCATCCATCCATCCATCCATCCATCCATCCATCCATCCATCCATTCATCCATTCATTCATCCATCCATCCATCCATCCATCCATCCATCCATCCATCCAACATCCATCCATCCATCCATCCATCCATCCATCCATCCATCCATCCATCCATTCATTCATTGCTGACCAAAACCTGGGCTTCTCAATTTAAGTGGAGAACTTTTTTGAACTGAGAAAAAACAAAGGTACAAAGAGAATGATGAGGATGATAAAAAGCATTGATTATGCCCTTCAAGATTTACAAGGAGCTTTACAACTATCTGGGAGGTGGTTGCTGCTATCCTGACCTCCATTTTACAGATGGAGAAACTGAGGCATATAGCGATTATGTGACTAGTCCAGGATAATAAGCGTGTGAGGCAGGGTTCAGGCCACTGGGTCTGAACTCTCAGAAACTCTTCAGAGGCCATTTGGTCCCACCATGAGCAGATCGAGGATTCTGTCTGGAGCAGACTTTAGAAGTGGTCGTTCCTGCCCAGAGCTCTGGCCTTCCAATGCCCCAGGGCTCCAGGTTTGAGAATGGAACCAAGCATTCTTCTAGTAGACCCCAAAACAAATGACTCGGGATCACTGATTATCTGTGGAACAAGAATAATTTATTTTTAGTCTTTCTTGTATGGGTCTACAAAGACAAAATGGGAGATGGTCTCTACCTCCAGAAGCTGATGCTCGGCTGAGGGCATGCCGGGCTCTGGACCCTGGGCTTGGCTGTCACAATTTCCATAAGCCCGGGCCAGGCCCAGAACCTCCATCTGATGATTCTGTAGCCTTCCCATTTGAATGAGCCATTTGGCATCCCTGCCTTCTCGCTTCCTTTCAACGTGAATCTGATCTTCTGAACTTGGACGAGCAGTTTGAAGAGAAAGAGGATGATTTGGGGGGTCCTCAGGGGCCCTCATGTGGAAGGGGAGGCCTTGAGTTCATCCTTGAAGGGATTTGGAGGTTCTAAGAAGAGACCAGAGGAAGAAGGAGATTCTTGGGGTGGGGACAGCCTGAGCAGCGAACTGGAGGCAAGAGGTGGGATGTGCCAAGTCCCTTTGGCTGGGTGGAGGAAGGAGAGTGATGGGAGAGAAGTCTGGATGGGTGAGAACAAGAGCTGCCCAGGCTCGGACTGGACTCACCGGGGCTTGGAGGGCCAGAGGTCATCTCCATGCCACTGTGAGGCGTCTGGGAGAAACCAAAGCCATGGAGAAGACAGGGACGGTGGTCTGGGTCCATGTAGCACCCCTGCAGAGACGCCGTCGGAGTCAGTGGGGAGGGTGGCTCGAGAATCCACTGGAGGTTGCAAGTCCCTTCCTGGCCCCTTCCTCTCTCTGGTCTTTGTTTCTTCCTCTGTAAAAGGAGAGGTTCAAACTCAGCAGGATTTAAGGCTTCCTGGAGCCTGTGTGACCCTCGGCAGACGCCTTCCTCTCGGGGTCTTGCCTCTAAAATGAAGGGTTTGGACTCGGCGATATTCAGGTTTCTTTAAGCCCTAAAATCCTGAGACTCCTCAGAAATGTGGAAGGCATCCCTTGGTGTGAGACACTCTGAATCCCCAGCACCATCAGCATCTTTGGCTAGTCCCAGGACAGTTCCCCCCACGAAACCATCCTTCAGAGCAGCCAGAAGGACCCTCAAGAGCCTCACTCCTCTCACAGGAGGCCCTCCGAGCAGGCGCTCTTTCCACCAAATCCTCACCACTGCCATTTACACCTCATTTCCAGGTTTGCCAGTCACTTTACAGGCATGATCTTGTACAGGATTAATTAGACGACAATTCCCATTGTATAGATGGGAAAACTGAGGCTCGGACAGGCAGCATGGCTCACAGATTTGGGCAGGAGGTTAAATCCTGCCACTCGCCCATACTCTGGGCATGACTATGGACAAGCCACTTATGTGAAGTCAACAAGCTTTCATTCGGTGGCTGTGCTGTGCCAGGTGCCGTGCCAAGGGCTGGGGAGGCAAAGAATGCCAAAAGGTGGTCCTGGCCCTCAGGGAGTGCCCAGGTTTATTGGGGAGGCAACGCAGGGATGGCGACGTGCAGGACAAGCTCAAATAGTCTCTCTGAGCCTCGTTTCTTCATGGATAAAATGGGAGTCCCCCCTCCCCCCATCGAGGTCAGTCCAGGAGTTTGGGGGACCTGATAAGGGCAGAGGCGTGTGCGCCCCTCTGCCTGGAGCACAGCGTGAGCGTGAGCGATGCCTGCTGTCTCGGGAAGAACCGGAGAGTCCAGCAGGGTGGATGTAGCTGCTTCGCCTGTAACTATTTCTGCTGCTGTGGGAACAGGGGGTGGCCGGGGCTCGAACCCCAGGATCCAGGAGGTGTTTATGTTCCGCAGAGAAGGGAGAGTTCCTCGCTCTGGACCTCGGCGGCTCCAAGTTCCGTGTGCTGACGGTTAGAGTTTCCGAAGAGGGCAAGCCGAATGTTCACATGGAGAGTCAGATCTACCCGACCCCCAAGGAGATCATCCACGGGAGCGGTTCTGAGGTACAGGGGCAGCCTTGGGGCGCAAGAGGGCAGCAGGGGGGGCCCAGCCCTGCTTGGCCCTCACAGGGGTGGCCTTGGGGTGCAGGAGGGCAGCGGGGGGTCCCCAGTCCTGCTTGGCCCTCACAGGGGCAGCCTTGGGGTGCAGGAGGGCAGCGGGGGGGCCCCAGCCCTGCTTGGCCCTCACGGGGGTGGCCTTGGGGTACAGGAGGGCAGCGGAGGGTCCCCAGCTCTGCTTGACCCCCACAGGGATGGCCTTGGGGTGCAAGAGGGCAGCAGGGGGGGCCCAGCCCTGCTTGGCCCTCACAGGGGTGGCCTTGGGGCACAGGAGGGTGGTGGGGGTCCCCCCAGCCCTGCTCGACCTTCATGGGGGTGGCCTTGGGGTGCAGGAGGGCAGCAGGGGGTCCCCAGTCCTGCTTTGCCCTCACAGGGTCAGCCTTGGGGCACAGAAGGGCAGTGGGGGTCCCCCCAGCCCTGCTCGACCTTCATGGGGGTGGCCTTGGGGCGCAGGTGGGGGGGCCCCGGCCCTGCTCTGCTTTCACAGTCGCCTCCCCTCCCTCCAGCTCTTTGACTACGTGGCCGACTGTGCGGCTGATTTCGTGAAGACCCGAGACCTGGCCCACAAGAAGCTGCCTCTGGGCCTGACGTTCTCCTTTCCGTGTCAGCAGAGCAAGTTGGAGGAGGTACGTAGCCGGCGTGGGGAGGAGGCTGGGCAGGGGGCTTCCGCGTCCCCGGCCTGTCCTGGGCTCCCCCAAGACTCTCCAGAAGAAGGTCCCGAAGGTGGCTACGGACGGAGGAAGGGCCTGGGGGGGGGCCCGCAGGACCAGGACGCCTGGGTCCCTACGTCCTGACGGCGCGAAACCTTCCCGCAGGGGATCCTGCTTTCGTGGACGAAGAAGTTTAAGGTTCGGGGCGTGCAGGATACGGACGTGGTGAGCAGCCTGACCAGAGCTCTGAGGAGGCACCAGGTGAGGGCCTGGGGCGCGCCACGGAGGGTCCTGGCTGCGGGGTGCACACCGTCTGGGGGGAGCCCCGGGAGATGGGCCGGAGAGTCCGCTTTCCTCCTCGGGACGTCCTGCCTACAAGCTGCTGGCGTGACGCCTTCTAAACACGAGGCCCTGCTGCGGGCGTCCAGCTCCCCGGTCTGTGGCCGCCCCAGAGCTTGCTGGGGTCCCGGGGGGCCCAGAGGCTGGACGCCCCTCCCTCTCCGAGGCCGCCAGGGAGGGGGCGGCTCCTGAGATGGGGGGTCTCATGCTGGGAAGGAGATGGGGCTAAAGCTCGGCCCCCCGATGCGGTTTCTGCCCCCCCAGGACGTGGACGTGGATGTGCTGGCTCTGGTCAATGACACGGTGGCCACCATGATGACGTGCGCCTACGACGACCCGCGCTGCGAAGTGGGAGTCATCATCGGTGGGTTCTGGAGGAGCGGCTGGCCGAGGCCGGCTCCCAGGCAGGCACTGGTCGGAGGGGACCGCTGGTGGGTGGCGTCCAGGCGCCGGCAGGCCCTCGAGCTCCCCCTCTGCGGCCCTTGAGGGCTCCCTTCTCCATCTCAGCCTTTGGCGTTGCCCACAAACAAGAGCTCGGAGGCAGAGCTTGGCCCTGAGACCTCCCGTGTGGCCGGAGGCTCCCCTGGGCCGTGTTCCCTCCAGCCTCGAGGAGCACCAAGGCAGCCTCCCAGGAGCTCGGTGGCGTCGGCTGCTTTCGAGGCTCAGAGCTGCGCCGTGGACACTCCCAAAGGCCGGCAGCCTCGCCCGGCTCTGCGCCGTCCTCCTCCTCCTCCTCGGGGTGACGAAGGCTTTCTCTGACTCCTCCTCTAGGCACCGGCACCAACGCCTGCTACATGGAGGACATGAGCAACATCGACCTGGTGGAGGGGGACGAGGGCCGCATGGCCATCAACACCGAGTGGGGGGCCTTCGGGGAAGACGGCGCCTTGGAGGACATCCGCACCGAGTTTGACAGGGAGCTTGATTTGGGGTCCATCAATCCAGGGAAACAGCTGTGAGTGGCCGCCGAGCCTTGGGGCATCAGGTCTGCGGGCCTCGGGGTGACGGGCACGTCTCTGCTCCCTGCCTAGCCACAGTCTGAGTCCTTCTTCCCTTCCTCTCTTCTCACTGGGCCGGCCACTGGACCGGACATTCCCCTACCTGGACCCCAGCCATAGCCGACGTGTTCCTGGCCCTTAAAGTTTGCAAACCCCCCTTGGATCCTCCTAACCACCCTGCGAGATAGGGTGAGAACTATCCTGTTTTACTGTCATGGGGGACTCGAACCCAGATCTTTGCCCCAGTGCTCTCCAGTCAGCTTGAGCCAGGCAAGGAAACTGAGGCTCAAAGATGTGCCAAGAGTCTGTGGCCCGACGGAGCCCAGGTCTCTCCCTGCCCTCTACCCACTAGACAACACGGCCCTCCCAGGGCCATCTCCTTGCTTGGCCAGAAGTGTTTTTGCCCTGCGTTTGCTCCAGGATCTCCTGAGCTTCCCTTCACTTAGCAGCTCAAGCTCAGAGTCCTGTTGAAGCATTCAAGGCTTCTGCCATTGACTTGTCCTCTTCCCTTTCCCAGACTCCATCCTGCCTCACTGGCCTGATCGTGCCCCCCCTTTTTAAAATTTTATTTAATTGATTAATTTAGAGCATTTTTCTAGGAATACAAAAATCATGTTTTTTCCCCTCCCCTCCCCCAACCCCCTCCCATATCCAACACACAATTCCCCTGGGTTTTACATGTGTCTTTGGTCAAGACCTATTTCCATATTATTGATATTTGCATTAGAGTGATCATTTAGAGTCTATATCCCTAATCATATCTCCATCGACCCATGTGACCAAGCAGTTGTTTTTCTTCTGTGTTTCTGCTCCCACAGTTCTTCCTTTGAATTTGGACAGCTTCTTTCTCATATCTCCCTCCAAATAGTTCTAGATCACAGCATTGGTACTAGTAGAGAAGTCCATGACATTCGATTGTGCCACAGTGTGTTTGTCTCTGTGTACAATGTTCTCCTGGCTCTGCTCCTCTCACTCTGCATCACTTCCTAGAGGTCATTCCAGTTTACATGGAATTCCTCCATTTCATTATTCCTTTGAGCATAATAATGTTCCATCACCAACATATACCACAATGTGTTCAGCCATTCCCCAATTGAAGGGCATCCCCTCATTTTCCAATTTTTGGCCACCACAAAGAGCGCAGCTATGAATATTCTTGTACAAGTCTTTTTCCTCATTATCTCTTTGGGGTACAAACCCAGCAGTGCTATGGCTGGATCAAAGGGCAGGCAGTCTTTTATCGCCCTTTGGGCATAGTTCCAAATTGCCATCTAGACTGGTTGGATCCATTCACAACTCCACCAGCAATGAATTAATATCCTGACTTTGCCACATCCCCTCCAGCATTCATTACTTTCCATAGCTGTCATGTTAGCCAATCTGCTAGGTGTGAGGTGATACCTCAGTTGTTTTGATTTGCTTCTCTCTGATTATAAGAGATTTAGAGCACTTTTTCATGTGCTTATTAATAGTTTTGATTTCTTTAGCTGAAAACCGCCTATTCATGTCCCTTTATTAATTGGAGAATGGCTTGATTTTTTTCTACAATTGATTTAGCTCTTTATAAATTTGAGTAATTAGACCTTTGTCAGAGGTTTTTGTTATGAATATTTTCCCCAATTTGTTGCTTTCCTTCTAATTTTAGTTGCATTGGTTTTGCTTGACAAAACCTTTTTAATTTAATGTACTGATTGTGCCCTTTGACAGCTCCTGCCTCCTGCCTCCTGCATGTTTTTTGCACCAGAGACATCCAAGGAGCTTAATTATTAACCAAATTAATGAATAAAAAATGAAATATTTTATTAAAAACATCCCTGGGAGTGACCGAGTGGCTCAGTGGACAGAGAGCCAGGCCTAGTGTGGGGAGGTCCTGGGTTCAAGTCTAACATCAGACACTTCCTAGATGGGTGACCCTGGGCAAGTCACTTCACCCCATTACCTAGCTCTTGCTACTCTTCTGCCTTGGGACCAACTATGTAGTACTGATTCTAAGACAGAAAGGAAGGGCTGCAGAAAAAGGAAAAAAGCAAAACTAAACTTCAGTCCCAACAACGAACCTACCCTCGCCTTCCTTCTTAGAATCCATACTGTGCATGATTGGTGCCAAGGTAGAAGGATGGCAAGATCTAAGCAATGGGGGTTAATGACTGGCCCAGGGTCACCCAGTTAGGAAGTGTCTGAGGGCAGATTGGAACTCAGGACCTCCCTTCTCTGGTCCTGGCTCTCCATCCACTGAGCCCCCCAGCTGTCCACAACCTTGACAGCTTTTGCCTTTTGTTGACTCATGTTAGCCCACATCGGGCCTCTCCAGGCTTTCCTGGTCCCTCTGCCCAGGGCCCTCTCTGAGCCTCAGCTTTTCTCCCCTCGACGGGGCTGTTGGGTGGCTTTTAGTCCTTTTGGACGCAGTTTTCCAGATTCCTTTTGAGTCTCATTTTCCGTCTTCCTCTGTTCCTTGTTGAGCCGTTCTCCGGTCGCTGGCCACGGAGGCTGCCCAGCCCGGGCTCTGCAGACTCCCTGTGCTCTCCCGGCCCCATCTCCTTGTCCCCTCCTTGGATCCTAGGTTCGAGAAGATGATCAGCGGCCTGTACATCGGGGAGCTGGTCAGGCTCATCCTTCTGAAGATGACCAAGGCTGGCCTCCTGTTCCAGGGCGAGAAATCCTCGGCCCTCCACACCAAGGGCAAGATCGAGACGAGACACGTGGCCTTGATGGAGAAGTAAGAGGCTCGTGCGGGCTCCTTCCCTGCCCTCGCAGAAGCCACACCGATTCTGAGGCTGGGCAGTGGGGGCAGCGAGGAGTGTCCGAGGCCCTCTCTGCCCTCAGGCCCCCGGGGGCCCCCATACCTGGGCCCACCAGGCAGCCAAAGAGCGGAAACCTCGCAGAGTTGTGGCTACTTAAAAGGTAGAGGCGAGCCGGGGTGCTCAGCGTTCCCTTCTCTCCTCTTCACGTTTCCTGGCTGAGTTGATAGGCTTTCCCTTCCCACACGCCGACTTGCCCAGGCCTTACCCCACGCCTGTGCTAAGGTTCCCTCGTCCTTGAACCCGCAGCTCGCTCCAGGCTCTCACCATGATGAGTCCTTCGGGGCAGAATTCTAGGAATAGAAAGATTGAGTCAGGAAGGTCATCCTTCTTCTATACCTAATGAGGTTGCCTTCTGAAAAGATTGTGCCCATGTAGAGCTCCATGAACGATGGAGGGACAGCTGGAGAGCCAGACCTAGAAATGGGAGGTCCTGGGTTCAAATGTGACCTTGGACACCTCCTAACTCTGTGACCCTGGCCAAGTCACTGAACCCAAACAGGGGAGCCCCTCGCACTCCTCTGCCTTAGAACCGGTCCTTGGAACGGATTCTAAGCCAGAAGGGCTTAAAGGAGAGTCCTGGAACCGCGTGCCTCTCAAGCTGATTGTATTTTTAAAGCGGTTCTCTGCCAAGTGGCCGGGCATGAGGGGTGCCCCAGAATTCCTTTTGTGGGCCCCGTATTCCTCTGATGGCCGGACAGTGAAATGCTTTTTCACACGATCCTGAAAAACGTGTTTCCTTTTTGTGGAAAATTATTCCCATTCTGGGAAACGAGGATCCCTCCTCTGAGTCTGCGCCGGGTCCTTCTGGGTTTTTGTGTTGGATTTTGTCAGACGTGTTTGTTACCGAGGTTTCCCCCACAATTTGTTTGGGTTTCCCCCCTAAGATTTCCCTATACAATTGCTTTTGGTTTGCAGAATATGTTTATGTCATCAAATCTGTTTCTGTTTCCAGTCACTTTTCCATTCAAATATTTTCTTCTCTCTATTAATGATATATTTTCTTCCATGTTTAAAAATGTTGTCAACAAGGGTTCGTTGGTCCAATTCAAGCATAGCTGCCCGAGCGGTGCCAGGGGGGGCTCTCGGCTTGTTGGCCCCCCCGCCCCCAGGCTGGCTTCTCTAGTTCATCCTCTGAGAGTTACTGTCCCTCCTCTTTCTTTCTTAAGTGACTTGGCCAGCTAGGAAATGGCCGAGGCCAGACCTGAACCCAGGACCTCCCCTCTCCATGCCTGGCTCTCTCTGCCAAACCATCCAGCAGCCCCCATTCTCATCCCCATTTCACAGATGAGCAAACCAGGGCTCAGGGAGTCAGTCACTTCCCCAAGGTCGCAAGGTCCAGTCTGTAAGGGTGAAAGCAGCTCCCTCCCCAGGATGTGGGCCAGCCCGTGACTCGTGTTTCCTCGGCCGGCCAGGTACAAGGAGGGGCTCCAGAACACCAGGGAGATCCTCAGGGAGCTGGGCCTGGAGCCTTCGGAAGAAGACTGCGTGGCGGTCCAGCACGTCTGCACCATCGTCTCCTTCCGATCGGCCAATCTCTGCGCCGCAGCCCTGGCCGCCATCTTGAACCGCCTGCGGGAGAACAGGAGGCTGACCCGGCTCAGGACCACCGTGGGAATGGACGGCACGCTCTACAAAACCCACCCTCAGTAAGGAGCGCCCCCACACCGCCCTGCCCCCCGGCCATGCCCGCTGGCCGCGTGCCCATCCTCGCTCTGCTCCTCACCCCTGCCCACCCTGGCTGTGCCCAATGGCTGCATGCCCGTCCTGGCTCTGCTCCTCACCCCTGCCCAACCTGGTCTCTCGTGGAGCCTGTGAGCTCTCAGGGTGCCCAATGGCCTGCCCTGCACTGGGCAGGGGCTGCGTGCCCATCCTGGCTCTGCTCCTCACCTCTGACTAACCACTGTGGCCCTTGGCTTCCTCATGTGTAAAATGCTAGATGGCCTCTTGGGCCCCTCTAGGGCAGAATCCTGGGGAAGGAACTGGCTTCCATTGTTGCAGTCTGGTTGGAAGGGCCCACATCTGGCCCAGCTGGTGTTGGTGCCAGCACCGTCACTGACAAACTACGTCCCCCCCCTGGATAAGGCTTGGTCTCAGAGCTCAGTTTCCGCATCTGTAAAAGGAGGGGGTTGGCCTAGGTGCCCCAAGGTCCTGGGGGCTCACAATTCTCTTTGTTCCTCCTCTTCAGGTACCCAAAGCGTTTACACAAAGTGGTCAGGAAGCTGGTCCCCAACTGTGATGTCCGGTTCCTCCTCTCTGAGAGCGGCAGTGCCAAGGGGGCAGCCATGGTGACCGCTGTGGCTGCTCGGGTACAGGCCCAGAGGAAGGTGATTGACGAAGTGCTGGCCCTGTTCCAGCTGACCCGAGAGCACCTGGTAAGCGTGAAGAACAAGATGAGGTCTGAGATGGAGTACGGGCTGAAGAAGGAGACCCAGCCGTTGGCCACGGTGAAGATGCTGCCCACCTACGTCTGTGCCATGCCAGATGGGACAGGTAGGGTGTCCCTGCTTCAGAGCTGGAGCCCTCCAAGCCTGTCTGGCCCCTGAGACAGGAGACCTGGGAAGGAACTTGGGGAACAGGCAACCCAGAGAGGAGAGGGGATTGGCCCAAGGCCACACACTTGTTTGCTTTGGTCTGTAGAAGGGGAGAGAGGAAGGACCTCCATGGATGAAATTCTATCTGTCCCCCCAACAAAAAGCTTTATACTAGAAAATAGCCTTTTGCATCTTTATTTAAACTCCCAAGACAAATACTAAGAGATAAAGAGTGAAACAAAATGGCAACTAAATCTCCAAACAAAGCCTTCAGCTTTAAACTACTTATATGAAGAAGAAGAAGAAGAAGAAGAAGAAGAAGAAGAAGAAGAAGAAGAAGAAGAAGAAGAAGAAGAAGAAGAAGAAGAAGAAGAAGAAGAAGAAGAAGAAGAAGAAGAAGAAGAAGAAGAAGAAGAAGAAGAAGAAGAAGAAGAAGAAGAAGAAGAAGAAGAAGAAGAAGAAGAAGAAGGAAGAAGAAGAAGAAGAAGAAGAAGAAGAAGAAGAAGAAGAAGAAGAAGAAGAAGAAGAAGAAGAAGAAGAAGAAGAAGAAGAAGAAGGAAGAAGAAGAAGAAGGAAGAAGAAGAAGAAGGAAGAAGAAGAAGAAGGAAGAAGAAGAAGAAGGAAGAAGAAGAAGAAGGAAGAAGAAGAAGAAGAAGAAGAAGAAGAAGAAGAAGAAGAAGAAGAAGAAGAAGAAGAAGAAGAAAGAGGAGGAGGAAGAGGAATATTGTAATATTTGATTAAAAAACTTAAAGCCCCAAACATCATTTTGTCCCCGTTGGAATTCCCAAGGTTCCCAGGCTCTTTGGAAAAAAATAGCTGTTGTCAAGTGGATTGTCAGGGAATAACCCCACATGTTGGGGTTAGGAGGGACCAAGAAAGGTGAATTTTGGTCTAGAGAAAGTTCCAAGGATGGTGAAGAGAGCAATGGGGCAATCCAGTGACTCTAGTTCAGATGTTGGCCATGGGAGCAGCCTCCTGCCATTTTTCTTTGGGCCAAGGTTTGTCCAGCACCATTTGGAAGACAAGGCAGCAGGCCAGTTGGTCAAGGCCAGGATGCCCTTTAGACAGAACCTCAAATTCTATACTTATTTCTGTGGAAAGCTCTCTGGCTCTGAAATCCGAAGCCCTGGGTTTGAATTCTGTGACCTTCTTCAACTGTAAAATGAGATAGCCTCCGGCACTGTCTATAATCTTATGACACTGCCTTTGATGCACATCTATGCCCCAAGAAGTAGTGGGGTGTTGAGGAATCAGAAGAAAGCCAGTCTTAGACTCAGGGAGACCCTGACCTCTCAGCACCCCAGGAAATGCTGATGGGAGATGACAGAGGACTCTGAATAGAGGATCCATCCCAGAAGGCCCCAGTGCTGATTAAATCACAGATCCAGATGTTAAAACAACGGCAAAACCAACGGCTGGATAGACTTCAACCATCTCCAGCCCAGGATTTCCTCTGAGCCTTCCCAGGTCTCTCCTGGCTGTGGTCCCAAGAATGGACTTCGGGGCGGGATGATTTCTGCTGTCGGGGCTCCCTCTGCTGGCAAAGACCGCATCCCTCCCAGACATCTAATTCAGCGTTTCTTCAATTAGCAGCTCCAGGGGCTACAGAGACAAAAGTGAATCCGCCTCTGCCGGTTGGGAGCTTACACCGAGCTCGGGTCCGTCAGGAGTCACTCTGGTCACAAAGTTCCTCCCGCTGTGGCTAGTCTGTCCATTTGGACCCGTCGGCCCTTGGCGATACACAGGGTCTGTCTCCAGCCTTAGCCGCCGGCAGCCTAGTGGGATGTAGCGGATTCTGAGGCGTTGCAGGCTTGGCCTGGAGATGCTGACGTCACCCTCATGCCACGGGGAGGCATCAGAAGTCTGTTGATAAGGGGCAGTTGGGTGGCTCAGTGGATAGAGAGCCAAGCTGGAGCCCAGAGGACTGGGTTCCACTCTGACCTCACACTTCCTAGAGGGGTGACCCTGGCCAAGTCACTCAACCCCCACTGCCTAGCCCTTACGCTTTTCTGTCTTAGACTTGAAATTAAGACAGAAGGTAAGCGTGTTTTTTTTAAAGTCTATTCATACAGCAGAGATCATCTCACAATCCTCCCCATTTAGAGGCTTACATTATTTCGGTTTTATACAGATGAGCCTTTTCTTTTCTTTTTGTGTTGGAAGCTTCATGGTCCGATGGGTAAAGCCCTGCCTGTGGAGTCACAGGGATCCCTGCGGACCCTGCCGCTTACCGGCGGTGTGGCCTGGGCAAGTCCATTCCCCTTCTGGGCCCCAGCGATGAGCCTTGGAGGGGCCCTCTGGGCAGGATGGGCCTACCTTTGGGTCTTGGCTTGCTGGCCCCCACCCGACACCCTGACTTTGTTTCCCACAGAGAAGGGCAAGTACCTCGCCTTGGATCTGGGAGGCACCAATTTCCGGGTCCTCCTGGTGAAGATCAGAAGCGGACGGAGATCAGTGAGAATGTACAATAAGATCTTCGCCATCCCGCTGGAGATCATGCAGGGCACGGGGGAAGAGGTAACTTGGCATCTGCCTTTGGGGGGCCCTGCCATCTGCCTTTGGGGGGCCCTGCCTCATGTTGGGGGACTTCGTGCGACCCCCATCCCTCTCCCAACAGCTGTTCGACCACATCGTGCAGTGCATCGCCGACTTCCTGGATTACATGGGCATCAAGGGAGCCAGCAAGCTTCCCCTGGGCTTCACGTTCTCGTTTCCCTGCAAGCAGAACTGCCTTGATAAGGTAAGGCCTGGCCCTTGGCTCCCCTTCCTACCCTCTCTCGGGGAGCTCTCCCCAACTCTCCTGGGTCCTGGCAGAAGCCATTCAGTGAGGCTAAGCTTCGGGGATGGACTTCTTGGATGGTGCTGCCCTGCGGTCATGGCCGCACCGTCATGTTTCCCCTCCTAGAGTTGGGGGCCCCTCAAGGGCTCCTAAATCTCACTGTGGGCACCCCGTGCCCTCGAGTCTCTTCCCTCTCTCTCAGTCTTCTCCCTGGCTCTGATGCTCTCCATGACCCTCTCTGTGCAGAGAACTCGCAGATCCACACATCCAGCCTTTGTCTCACTTCTTAGCTACAGCCCTGTGTCACCGGCTGCCTTCTGGGTGTTGCTAGCCGGACACCCTCCGGGCATGCCTCAGACAACTTCCCACCTTCCCCTCGAACCTGCCCCTTCTCCTGACTTTCCCTCTCTCTGTCGGGGGCATCGCCGTCCTTCCAGGGGGCAGCCTCTGCGCCTCCCTCTTCCTCCCCTCTCGGCCTCTCCCTCTCAGATGGGGTGAATTGTTTGTCGTCACACCCCCGTCTCCAGGATCTCCCCCTCCCCAGACATTATTGCGGTGGCTCCCTCAGGTGCTGGGGACTCTCCTCTCCAGTCCATCCTCCAATCAGGGAGTTTAGGCATTCATCACCATCTGATCCTGGCCCAAATCAGGGCCATAACGAGCCATGTGGGCCCTGGGGGCTAATGGACTGATTTCTCTCTTCTACAGACCAACGCCTTGACTTCTTTTTTCAGGGGATCCTTGTGGAATGGACCAAGGGGTTCAAAGCCACAGACTGTGAGGGGGAAGATGTCGTGGACATGCTCAGGGAAGCCATTAAGAGGAGAAATGTAGGTGGTGGGGATCCCTGCAGGCCCTGCTCCTGCCCCCCTCCCTCAGCCCCACTCCCCAAGTCCCACCTACCCCAGTGCCTCCAGCCTCAGTCCGCCCCTGGGCACAGGACTGAGATGGGGCAGGAGGGGCCCCAAAGCTCATTGACAAACCCTCTCCTGGGGCAGGAATTTGAACTGGATGTTGTGGCGGTGCTCAATGACACTGTGGGAACCATGATGACGTGTGCTTATGAAGACCCGGCCTGTGAGATCGGCCTCATTGCAGGTAAACCCGGCTCGCTGAGGCTGGCCTGATGGCTTGGTTCAGTGGCTGTCACCCCAGGACTAGGGGTAAAGGGTTATTGTCTCTGGGCCACATCCCAGTTCCTGCATGGAGCCGTTTGGCCCAGGGCAGTGTGCTTAACCTCTCTGAGCCTCGGTTTCCTCATCTGTAAAATGAGGTAAGTAATACCTGGGCCATCTACTCCCTAAGACTATTGTGAAGAAGGTGGTTTGTCCATCTTTAGAGTTTGATAGATGTGTGAGTTGTTGTATAGGTGTACAGGGAGAAACTGAGGCACAGAAGATCATCTGCCCAAGGTTGTATAACCTAGAAATAAGGTAGCCAGGACCAGGCTCTAAGACTTGTTCTTAATTCCAGCAGTGCCTGGCTCTGGTCAGGGACTATTTAGACCAGAGGCTTTTCCTAGAAGGTCTATGAACTTGTTTGGATGGATGGATGGATGGATGGAGAGATAAGAGGATAGAGAAATAGAGAAATGAAGAGACGATGGATGAATGGATAGATGAATAGATGGACAGATAAGAGGACAGATACATAAATAGACATGATGGATGGATGGATAAGAGGATAGAGAGAAGTGAAGAGATGATGGATGAATGGATAGATGAATAGATGGACAGATAAGAGGACAGATACATGAATAGACATGATGGATGGATGGATAAGAGGATAGAGAAATAAGGAAATGAAGAGATGATGGATGAATGGATAGATGAATAGATGGACAGATAAGAGGACAGATACATGAATAGACATGATGGATGGATGGATAAGAGGATAGAGAAATAAGGAAATGAAGAGATGATGGATGACTGGATAGATGAATAGATGGACAGATAAGAGGACAGATACATGAATAGACATGATGGATGGATGGATAAGAGGATAGAGAAATAGGGAAATGAAGAGATGATGGATGACTGGATAGATGAATAGATGGACAGATAAGAGGACAGATACATGAGATGATGGATGGATGGATAAGAGGATAGAGAGAAGTGAAGAGATGATGGATGAATGGATAGATGAATAGATGGACAGATAAGAGGACAGATACATGAGATGATGGATGGATGGATAAGAGGATAGAGAAGTGAAGAGATGATGGATGAATGGATAGATGAGTAGATGGACAGATAAGAGGACAGATACATGAGATGATGGATGGATGGATGGATAAGAGGATAGAGAGAAGTGAAGAGATGATGGATGAATGGATAGATGAGTAGATGGACAGATAAGAGGACAGATACATGAGATGATGGATGGATGGATGGATAAGAGGATAGAGAGAAGTGAAGAGATGATGGATGAATGGATAGATGAGTAGATGGACAGATAAGAGGACAGATACATGAATAGACATGATGGATGGATGGATAAGAGGATAGAGAAGTGAAGAGATGATGGATGAATGGATAGATGAGTAGATGGACAGATAAGAGGACAGATACATGAGATGATGGATGGATGGATGGATAAGAGGATAGAGAGAAGTGAAGAGATGATGGATGAATGGATAGATGAGTAGATGGACAGATAAGAGGACAGATACATGAGATGATGGATGGATGGATGGATAAGAGGATAGAGAGAAGTGAAGAGATGATGGATGAATGGATAGATGAGTAGATGGACAGATAAGAGGACAGATACATGAATAGACATGATGGATGGATGGATAAGAGGATAGAGAAGTGAAGAGATGATGGATGATTGGATAGATGAATAGATGGACAGATAAGAGGACAGATACATGAGATGATGGATGGATGGATGGATAAGAGGATAGAGAGAAGTGAAGAGATGATGGATGAATGGATAGATGAGTAGATGGACAGATAAGAGGACAGATACATGAATAGACATGATGGATGGATGGATAAGAGGATAGAGAAGTGAAGAGATGATGGATGATTGGATAGATGAATAGATTAATGGATAGACTGATAAACAGATGGATGGATAGATAAATGAATAGATGGATAGATGGGTAGATAGAATACTATTCCAATGGAGCGTGTTTCCTTTGTAATCTTCTGCATTTTATTTCATGCCTATAAAAGCATGAATTGGAGAAAGGATCCTCCAGAGGCTTCCCCAGGCTGCCAAAGGGGTCCAGGATGCCAGAAAGACTAAGAGCCCCGTCTTAGGTGAAAAGGTGCCTGTACAGGGACCGTGGAGAGAATGTTGGTTTGGGAGTCAGAGGACCCAGATTCGGAGCCTACTTTTGACATTTGCTCCTCTGTGAAATAAGGGGGTGGCCTTGATGGCTTCTAAGGTTGCTTCCATTTCCCCATCGGTGTCCCTTTTAGCCTTCCTTGCTCTTAAGGGAGGAGAAAAACAATTCAATTCAGTGGGGAGATATGAATTGTCTTCTCTGTGCAAGGCCTCGAGGATATGACAAAACCAAACCCTTCTATGTGAGCGTGCACACACACACACACACACTCTCACACTCTCACACTCACACTCAGAAGAACGATGAACTTGCAATCAGGAACTGAGCAGGTGTGGGAATGCCAGAAAGAATTGCATTTCCTGTTCGTCTGTCCCTAACCTTACAAAGAGGAGCCTTGGGAGGGAGGAAGCTGAGGCGGACCCTGGATTAAGGACCCTCTAATCCAGCTGCCTCCATCCTCACAGCAGGGCGTTCATAAGGGGGCTGAGGCCCCCCGGACTCGCGCAGAGCCCCCTCCCTCCCCAGGAACAGCGTCTATTGGTGGATCATCCACAAAGGAGAGGAGTGGGGGGGGGGGGCTCAGTGGAGAGATGGGAGGTCTTGGGTTCAAAGGGCCCCGCAGACACTTCGGGGCCAGGTGAGCCTCCACCGCTGACCCTCAGTGCGCTTCCGCCTTGGAACCCAAAGGCTGCCGGGATGCGAGACGGAGGCACAGGCTCAAACAAAGGAGACTCGGTGGCCCAGGCCTTGGCCCTCCGTCCCCTCCCGGCTCTTCTTCACTTTACTCTTCGCCCATCCTCGCCCCCGAGGCCAGCCCGGCTCCCTCGCGGCTGGGAGGAGAGACAAAGGGCTCCGTGTGCTGGCCGGAGAGGGGCGAGGCGGCTGGAAAGGGCCCGAGCAGCCTCCGTTTCTGGGAGGAGAAGGCGTCCGGCCGGGTGGCTGCAGACCAGACAGACGCCGCCGCTGCCCCTCGCCTGCCCTGCGCTGCTGTTTCTGTGGTGTCGCCCCCTGGGCTCGTGGTTGTTCTTAACCTTCTCTTCCATCTCAGAATCAATTCTCTGCAGGGCTGGTGCCTAGGCTGGGCCACGGGGTGCAGTGACTGGCCCAGGGTCACGCCGCCAGATTGGAAGCCAGGAGCTCCCGTCCCCCAGTCACGCTGCGGGGAGCACCAGGCTGTGACAAGCACAGTTTTCTGGTTCTGGAAGCTGCGCCGGGAGGCGGCCAGCCGGGCACAGGGGAGGGACGCGCCTAGGGGTGGCCTGACCCGTGCAGGGGGGCCGTGGGCGCACGCCGGGGCAGCCGCTTCGCTCTCCTTCCAGGAACGGGCAGCAACGTGTGCTACATGGAGGAGATGCGGAACATCGAGCTGGTGGAAGGCGACGAGGGGATCATGTGCATCAACACCGAGTGGGGAGGATTCGGGGACAACGGCTGCCTGGACGAGATCAGGACCCAGTACGACGTCGAAGTGGACGAGGGCTCCTTGAACCCCGGCAAACAGAGGCAAGCTGACCGGGTGGGCCGCCTCCCCTCCCCCCCCCAAGAGTAAAGGGGACGGGCAGCTCAGTGCGTGGAGAGCCAGGCCCAGAGACGGGAGGTCCTGGGTTCAAATCTGGCCTCAGACCCTTCCTAGCGGGGTGACCCTGGGCAAGCCACTTGACCCCCATTGCTAGCCCTGACCACTCGTCTGCCTTGGAGCCAATATGCATTGATTCTAAGAGGGAAAGTGTGTTTATTTCATTTAAATAGATTATTTAAACATTTTCTAATTTAAAAAATTTTATTTTTAAATTAAAATTTATTTTATAATTAAAAATTTAAATTTATTCAACTTTTATTTAATTTAAAATATTTAATCTATTTAAAATATTTTTTAAAGTTTAAAACAATTAAAAACAATAAACCCTAACCTTCCATCTTAGAATCAATAGTGTGTATTGGTTCCAAGGCAGAAGAGCAGTAAGGGCTAGGCAATGGGGAATGGGGGTTAGGTGACTTGCCCAGGGTCACACAGCTGGGAAGTATCTGAGGCCAAATTTGAACCTAGGACCTCCCATCTCTAGGCCTGGCTCTCCATCTACTGAGCTACCCAGCTGCCCCCAACAATTTATTAAAAAAAAAAAAGAGGAGAGTAGGTGGAGCAGAGGAAAGACTACAGGCGCTGGGTTTTAATCCTGACTGCTATTTATTTATTTCTGTGGAACCTTTAGCAAATCACTTGGTCTCCCTGTAAAATGAGGGAGGTTGGGGGAGATGGCTTCTCAGGTCTTCTCCAGCCATAAATCTATGAGCTTAAGGTCCAGCAGCTGAAATGGACTCTGGTCCGAGAATCCAGTGACTTATTCCTTTCCCCAACAAAGGGAAGTTGAAGCACACCTTAGTGTCTTAGGCAACAAAAGAAGATTGTCCTTCCAGTCATTAAAAAAACAGCAGCCTAGGAATCAAGATGTTTTTCTTCATTGTGACAGCATTTATTTGAAACCCCAAAGCTAACACTACAGGGAATGAGTAAACACTAGAGACGTTGCCACTAAGGGCGGGGGAAAGTCGGGCTGCCCATTCTTACTTCTCCCCTGTGGAATAGTTTTTGAAGTCCTTGCCGTAGCGATAAGGAAAGGACAAGAAACAAGGGGTTAAGTGCTAGTAAAGGAGGGATTTACAAATCTCTTCTTTGTCTATTTTTCACATATTCCAGAAAGTCCAGAGACTCAGTAAAGACATTTGAGATAACAGATTGGCTTTCCCCCACTAACGCCATCCAACGCGGATGTCTTAGCGCAGAAAGGAGACGTCTCAGAGTTTTCAAAGGCTACGTGTGCCAACAGATGGGAGCTTGGAGGGGGTCCTCCTCCTGAGGTGGAAGGGCTATGAGTGAGGGCAGCTTATGAAAGAGAGAGACAGAGAGAGACAGACAGAGAGAGAGAGACAGACAGAGAGAGAGACAGAGAGACAGAGAGAGAGGAGAGAGAGAGAGATGAGAGAGAGAGACAGAGAGAGAGAGGAGAGAGAGAGAGAGAGAGGAGAGAGAGAGAGATGAGAGAGAGAGACAGAGAGAGAGAGAGAGGAGAGAGAGAGATGAGAGAGAGAGAGACAGAGAGAGAGAGAGGAGAGAGAGAGAGAGAGGAGAGAGAGAGAGAGACAGAGAGAGAGAGAGAGGGAGAGAGAGAGAGATGAGAGAGAGAGACAGAGAGAGAGACAGAGAGAGAGAGAGGAGAGAGAGGAGAGAGAGAGAGAGAGGAGAGAGAGATGAGAGAGAGAGAGAGAGAGAGGAGAGAGAGAGAGAGAGGAGAGAGAGAGACAGAGAGAGAGAGAGAGAGAGAGAGAGGAGAGAGAGAGAGAGAGAGAGAGAGAGGAGAGAGAGAGAGATGAGAGAGAGAGAGACAGAGAGAAAGAGACAGAGAGAGACAGAGAGAGAGACAGAGAGAGAGACAGAGAGAAAGAGAGAGGGAGACAGAGAGAGAGAGAGACAGAGAGAGAGACAGAGAGAGAGACAGAGAGAAAGAGAGAGGGAGACAGAGAGAGAGAGAGACAGAGAGAGAGACAGAGAGAGAGACAGAGAAAGAGACAGAGAGAGAAAGAGAGAGAGACAGAGAGAGAGACAGAGAGAAAGAGAGAGGGAGACAGAGAGACAGAGAGAGAGACAGAGAGAAAGAGACAGAGAGAGACAGAGAGAGAGAGAGAGAGGAGAGAGAGACAGAGAGAGAGACAGAGAGAAAGAGACAGAGAGAGAGAGAGAAAGAGACAGAGAGAGACAGAGAGACAGAGAAAGAGACACAGAGAAAGAGACACAGAGAGAGAGAAAGAGAAACAGAGACAGAGAGACAGAGAGAGAGACAGAGAGAGAAAGAGACAGAGAGAGAGAGAGACAGAGAGAGAGAGAAAGAGACAGAGAGAGACAGATAGAGAGAGAGAGAAAGAGACAGAGACAGAGACAGAGAGACAGAGACAGAGAGAGGGAGAGAGACAGAGACAGAGAGACAGAGACAGAGAGGGACAGAGACAGAGAGAGGAGAGAGAGAGACAGAGAGAGAGAGAGAGAGAGAGAGAGAGAGAGAGAGAGAGAGAGAGAGAGAAGGACAGAAGGAGAGAGACAGACGGAGATACACAGAGACAGAGAGAGACAGAGAGGAGAGAGAAGGAGACAGACAGAGAGACAATGAGAGATACAGAGAAAGGGAGAGACAGAGACAGACTAAATATGCCAACACATAACTCAACTTTATTGTTTTTCAGTCGTGTCTGGCTCTTTGTGGCCCCATTTGGGGTTTTCTTGGCAAAGACTCCGGAGAGGTTTGCCCTTTCCTTCTCCTGCTCCTCTCACAGCTGAGGACGTGGAGGCACACAGGGTGAAGTGACTTGCCCAGGGTCTCCCAGCTAGGAAGCGTCTGGGGCCGCGTCTGAGCCCCGGATCGCGGCCCCGTCAGGCTTATGGCCATGAACACAGCCTCGCGCCCGTCTCTTCCTCCACGGAACAGGTATGAGAAGATGACCAGCGGCATGTACCTTGGGGAGATCGTGAGGCAGATTCTGATCGACCTGACCAAGCACGGCCTCTTGTTCCGAGGGCAGATTTCGGAGCGGCTGCGGACCAGAGGCATATTTGAGACCAAGTTCCTGTCTCAGATCGAAAGGTACCGAATGCCGGGCTCAGGCGCTCCGTGTCGGTGTCTGGCCCGGGAGGGCTGCAGCGGGGAGCTGGGCCTCGGGGGGGGGGGGGCCACCGCGGGGGGCTCTTCCCAGGAGCCTCCTCTGGCTGTGGCTGACGGCCGGTCTGGGATGCGGATCTCTGAGAACACAAGTAGCTTCTGGTCGTGGGTAGACGCTGCTGGTGGGAGCCGGGCGGGGGGCTCGCGGGCGCCCCAGAGGGTCCGGGCTCTCTCGGCCCCTCCCCCAGTAAGTGCCTTTTCGTGGGAATGCCTTAACCAAGTCATTCTTTCGACAAAGATGGTGGCTCCGGATGTCTGGGCTGGACGTGCGGAGGAGGGGAGGCCAGGGGGCCGGGGGGGGGGGGGGCCTGGGGGGGGCACCTGGCCGGGGGGGGGGGCGGCCTCGTCCCTCCCGCCGGGCCCCTTGAGCAGCTCCTTGTCCTTCCTTTGGCTGCAGTGACCGCCTGGCCCTCCTCCAGGTCCGGAGGATCCTGCAGCAGCTGGGCCTGGACAGCACCTGCGAAGACAGCATCGTGGTGAAGGAGGTGTGCGGGGCCGTGTCCCGGCGGGCGGCCCAGCTCTGCGGCGCCGGCCTGGCCGCCATCGTGGAGAAGCGAAGGGAGGACCGCGGCCTGGAGCGCCTCGCCATCACGGTCGGCGTGGATGGGACCCTCTACAAGCTGCACCCTCAGTGAGTGCCCGCCGAGCCCTCGGCGCTGCCTCCCTGCTCCGGGCCGGGGACCCCCGGCAGGGCCGCCGCAGCCCCTCCGAGGCACGGACGCTCCAGCGGCGTCCCGGCGCGGCTCGGCCAGGCTCTCCTGGGCTGCCTCCGCCGCCCGCCCTGGCCGTCACTCTGCCTTGGGGGAGGGGATCCAAGGGACCCGGGGTGGCACGTGTGCAGTCAGAGCCCCCCCAGCCCTGGCGGGCCTTCAAAGGGTGGCGTAGCTTAAACACGTTCATTTTAAGGAAATGCCACATCCCGGGTTTCCCATTTTCGGCATTTAAATGGAAGATGCTGCGATGCAATTCTGTTTTTTCGTGCCCAAATTGTGGAAGCAGAGCAGGTGGTCCGCGCCAGCAGCTCTGCAGAGGAGGCTAAATTCTCGTCCTCTTCTTCCCCTCTGCTGAGCCCACGAGCAAAGCCCCGGACGTCTCGGGGTCTCTAAGAGAGAACATGGCTCATCTGTGCTGACGAAAGGAGCTTCCACACTGGGAATCCCCCCCCCCCCAAATCTAAACCAAGGGAAAGATCAGCCCCAGGACGAGCCTAGGGAAGGCCACGGACACGCCCCGCCGTGCTGGCTCCGAGGGGCGACCCCTAGAATCGTCTATCGTGACCCTTACCAGCGTCCATTGGCCCTGCCTGGCGTGACTAGCACTCCTAGGTCATGACCGTCCTGCGCTGGACCATCCATCGCCCCGCACGCCTCGCAGTAGTGGTAGCGGCGCTTCTGTGGCCACCCTCCGTGGGAGTCTCTTTGTCGCTACTGCGGAGCCCAGGCAGAGCTCTCCAGAGCTCTTCAGACACGTCCTCTCCTTGGATCTTCATAGCACGACGCTAGGATTAAACCCATTTGAAAGATGGGGAAACTGAGTCTGGGCGCCGTCGACCCCTCCTTTCCCATCCCGTTCTCAGCCCGCGTCCCCAGCATGCACCAGGGTCTGGGACTGTCCCGGGGAGCTGGGCCGCAGCGGCCGGCTGCTGCTCCCCGGCCGAGGCGTCCTTCCCACGCCAGCCGGAGGGAGGAAGGGAAGGTCTCTGCCCGCTCTCACGCGTCCCCTCTTTACCCTGTTCTGTAGCTTTTCTCGGATCTTGCGGGAGACGGTGCACGCGCTGGCTCCACGGTGCGACGTCACATTCATGTTGTCCGAAGACGGCAGCGGAAAGGGGGCCGCCCTGATCACGGCCGTGGCCAAGAGGTTGCACCTGAAGAAGGACCACTGAGGGCCGGGGGAGGACAGCCGCTCGGCCCGGGGCCTGGGCTGCTGGCTTTGGTCTTGGCACAGAGAGATCTATGGGCTGGCACACATCAGAGACTGTCGGCACTCTGTGGGACACCTGGGGGGGAGCAGATCCTTCCTGGGGCCCCAGACCCGGCCGGTCCTTCCACAATGAGCACTAACTGAAGAATGGCATGATTGGCCGGGGTGTTTCCTTCAGAGGAGCTTGTCCCATTCCAGGAAGGGCAAGGGCTCATCCAAGCTGCATTGGGGCGTTTCATCCCCCCAGAACAAGCCTTTGCCCCAGGCCGGCTCCCAGTCCCAAGGCAGCTTCCTTCCCTGCAGAGATGTGAGCTTAATACTTGGGTGACTTGAAATTGGTGCCCCACTTCCCCATGGGGACGTGGCAGGCTCCTCCCTTGCCCCGGGGTCCCGGGTTCCAACAGTAAACCGTATCCCCTCCTCATTAAGAGAAACACATATTTTAGAAATCTTTTATTTTTCGTTGCTGTGACCATGACAAAACCCAGCCAATGGGAACATTTCTGCATAGGAAGAACAGACGGGATTATCCCGTTGTGCGCGGCTCAGTTTTAAAAAGCAAATAATAAATGTAACATGTTGGTTTCAAAGACGTCCTGCTTGGCTGTGGCGCCCTCTGATCTTCCTTCTTTTTCTTTTTAAATGCTTCATCCTTGTTTTTCTTTCTTCTTTTTTGGCAAGGACATCATGAACCCCCTCTACCACATACACACCTCAGTTAGGGTTAGGGTTCTTTTCCTTCTCCTTTTAGTGGTGGATGTTTCAAGCTGGATATGATGGTGCCATCCTGTAACCCTACCTTTGGTGGGGGCCGGGGACGAAGGCCAGCGAATCTCTTAGGTCAGAGTTGAGGCGCAGTGGCTGGTTGGACCCAGAGAATTTCCAAGCCAACTCAGTCACCATCGTGGCAGAACTCCTCTACTCACATCCCATACCTCAGAGTGGAGGGCCATTGGGCTGCCTAAGGAGGTCTAGGTCAAAGCTCCCAGGCCCATCAAGGCCACGAATAACCCTGGGACTTCCAGTTTTGGCAAGGGAGTGAGATCTGCTCTTCAGAAAAAGAAGGGAAAGGAAAGGAAAGGCAGGAAATGGGAGATGAGGAGGGAAGGGAAGGAAGAAAGAGAGAGAGAAAAGTTGAAAAAAACATAAGTTTGGGGAGAATGGTAAAGGCTTACGAAATCAACTGGAGGTCAGTCAAACTATAGATTCTTTAACTTTCCATGAAATCTGAATTAAAAAAGCGAAGGCAAGGCAACGACCTTCATGAGTCTGTTTTAGAAAGCCATAGTATTTTTTTTTCATGTGTATATATATTTTTAAAAGTCTAGCTAATTGTGAGAAGGGGGCAGCAGACATTAGCCCACATATCAATTTAGATTGCAGGTAAATTAGCTGAAAATTTTATCCCTCTTTGACCAGCCTGGTGGTAAGTCTCTGACCTGATCTGGGCTAATCCGGGGACAAGAGACATGCCATCTCACCACACTTGTACTAAGAATCAATTTTTAATTTGGTTTCGATTTGTTGTTTCAAATCTAATTAGCTGGTACTCTTGCTGGAATTTGGTTAGAAGTAGACTTCAGGGTCTACAGAAAGGGTGTCCATCTCTTACTTTGTACATGGTCGATTCTGTTGTTGTCCAAGAGTGTCAACATATATAAAATATGGCCAGTCATGTACATTGGTTTTCTCACAGATTGTTGCCTGAGGTGTTGCTGTTCAACCTCAGTGCCCTTCTGGGTGACATTTCCACATCACTAATCTTCCCCCTTTACCTCACAGGATAGAAGGTGACCTCAGTACAATAACGTACTTGAAGCTGGCCAAAAGCTTCTCCATTTCCAGATAAACAATAGAGGTCTGGCAACTGGAGAAGCTTTCCATCAGCTTCAAGTACTTTATCATATTTATTATTTATCTAATGAAAGAATGGAGATTCAAAAGGGATAGAACATTGAGCACATGGCTAAGACACAATTTAATTAGAAAAATGTAAAAATATTAAACTTGGTGTTTAAAAACATGAAAAAACCCATTAACTTCTCAAGTATAAGAGGATTTGAAAAATATCTGGGGGTTTTAGTGGGCCACAAGTTCAACATGATTTAACAATGTGATATTAAAGCCAGGAAAGACAGGCAGCAAGCATTGAAGTGTTTATTATATACCAGATACTGTGGATAGAAATACAAGCAAAAAGACAGAGTCCCTACCCTCAAGGAGCTTATGTTCTATTTTCTTTAGTGAGCTTTGGAACCTCATTTTCCATTTGGCCAGTTTGCTTTTTAAGAAACTGTTTTCTTCATTGGATTGTTTTTTATGCTGTGCTTTAAGATTTTTTCAAAATTTTATTTAATTGATTAATTAAGACATTTTTTCCATGATTACAAGACTCATGTTCTTTCCCTGCCCTCCTCCCACCCTCCCTCCCGTAGCCAATGCACAATTCCACTGGGTTTTACATGTGTCATTGTTCAAGGCCTATTTGCATATTATTGATAATTGCACTAGGCTGATCATTTAGAGTCTATATCCTTAATCACATCCCCATCAACCCATGTGATCAATCCTGTCTTTCTTCTGTGTTTCCGCTCCCACAGTTCTTCCTCTGGATGTGGATAGTGTTCTTTCTCATAAGTCCCTCAGAATTGTCTTAGATCATTGCATTGCTGCTAGTAGAGAAGTCCATTACAATCGATTTGTGCCACAGTGTATCTGTCTCTTGTATAAGGTTCTCCTGATTCTGCTACTTTCATTCTGCATCATCTTCATTGCATTGTTGTATTTGTTTTTTTCATTTAGCCAATTCTGCTTTTTAAGATGTTATTTTCTTCAGTATTTTTTGTGCCTCCTTTTCCAGACGGTTGGTTCTTTCTTTCATTGCTTTTATTTCTTTTCCCCATTTTTCATGTTCCTCTCCTATTTGTTTTTTTAAATCCTCTTTGAGCTCTTTCAGAGACTGAGACCAATTCCCTTTTCTCTTTGAAGTTTCGCACATAGCTACTTGGATCTCATTATCCACTTCTGAGTTTGTGCCTTGCTCTTCCTTGTCCCCATAATAATTTTCTTTAGTTAGGTTTTATTTTTTTTTTTTGATGTGTGCTAATTTTCTCAGCCTTTTCCTTGACTTTTATGTCTATCTTAAAGGTGGGCTCTATTTCCAGGGTAGAGAGAACACTCCTTTAAATTCCAGTTTTGCCTTGATGCTACCCTCAGATCTAGTTCTGGGTTTCTTCACATTTCAGTTCTTCCAAGGTGGCGTGATGGTCTGTGGGCTGAGAACTCTGAAAGCTGCCTCCTACTGCTGATTCTGATTCAGTCTCCCCCAGGGCCTGCTATTGGCTTGCAGGGCCAGGTGTACTGTGATCTCCCTTGTTAGGGGAGCTCTGGGCCTCACCTTGGGCTTGCAATGGCAAGGCAGTGCCTTGCACTGGGACTTGGGGCCTCACTGTGAGCATGATCTGGGGCTCATAACTTCAAGTGGGCATGAGGGTGCTCAGCTCTTGGCTTAGGCAGGGTCTCAGAGTCTGGATGTTGACTTGGGGCTCAGGTTCAGAACCTCCAGCAGTGGGGGGGTGTATGGAGGTGGGACCTTGCTACAGGCACCTCAATTTAACAGACCCTCTCTTGGCTCAGCCTTCATCCATCACCAGGCTTGCATTCCAAAGTAAGACAACATATAAAATGGAGCTGAGCATGTGGGGAAGGGGGAGAAGAACAGTGGTCAAGCCTGGAGAGACAGAAACACAGCTGGAAGGAGAATGATTCATGGTGAGCCTGTGCCTATCCCCCAAATGGAGGATACTAGAAGGAACGCACCAAAGAAAGAAATGGATGAGTAGAAAGATGGAAGGCCCAGTGGAAGGACATTCCAAGGTGAGAAAGCAGCTGAACCACAGTGACCAAGTCCAGAGGAGGAAGACACATAACCCATAGGGAATATCTTAGAGCTCCTGAAATCTTATAAATGGATGTTGTCCAGGACTTTGTTCAGATGGGGCAGGCTCACTGATCTCTGTCCAGATCTGACCATACCTGAACTGTGGTGTTCTGGGCCCTGCATTTCAGAAAGGACCTTGAGAAACTGGAGAGCTTCTCCAAAGGAAGAGAACCAAGATGGTGAAAGGATTAGAGTCTTAGTTAAATGAAGACCAGTGGAAGGTACTGGGCGTATTTTGCTTAGAAAAGCCTCAGAGGGGACACGAGAACTGTCTTCAAGGATGTAAAAAGCTGTTATTTGGAGGGGGAATTACATTTGTTTTTCTGAGCCTCAGAGAGCAGAACTAGAAACCATGGGGAGAAGGGAAGAAGGTAATAGATTGCAGATTTAGACATGAAGGAAGAAAGAATATTGCTAACAAATTGAACTCACTTAAGAGATTTGAACTCAGGTCTTCTGACTAAATCCAGGGCTCTTTCCACTCCACATTTGTGTTTTCCACTTGACAGGACCTTGCAAGGATGATGTTCACTCTACCATGCAGTCTTTCTTTCTACCTTTGGCTAAATTTCTCCTTCTCTCTTGGCCTCAGTTTCCTCACCTATAAGATAAGTGGAAAGGACTAGAGGATTACTGAGGTCGTTTCCCACTCCAGATCCTTGATCTCTGGTCTCTAAAATAGCAGCTCAGTGGCACAGTGTATCATTAAAGTGCTGGACCTGGAGTCAGGAAGACCTGAGTTCAAATTTGATTTCACTCAAACACTTGCTAGTTGTGTGATCCTGGGCAAGTCACTTCACTGTTTCTCTCAGTTTCCTCATCTGTCAAATGAGCTAGAGAAGAAAATGGTGAACCACTCTAGTATCTTTGCCAAGAAAACCCCAAATGGGGTCCCAAAGAGTCAGGGCATGACTAAACAACTGTATAAAAAAGTATTTCTCTACCATACCATTATGTCCAAGCCACACTACTACTGATGTCTTTTACCTCCACCACATTAATAAGGGCTTCAGAAATGCTTGCTTGATTGACCAGTAACTCTCACTTCAGTGCTGTTCTTCCTACTTTGGTTCTCTTTTCCAGTTCTTTCCTTCTCCATCAGCCAATCCAGCTCGCCTGATTCTACCAAAGGTCCAAGGGCCTCTTGTTTCCCAGAGCAAGGCTATGCTGGACAGCTCCAACAGCTCAGGAGAGCCATTTGTTTAATGTTCACAATGAACATTTACATCTTGGAAATAAATTACAAATTGGGGATTGATTTATTGTTTCTGTTGATTGTCTCAACTTAAGAAAGTGATGGAGAAAAAGTTAATAGTGCAGATTAAACCTAAAAGTGCCTTGAATTTTCAGAGAATCAATTTTTAAAAGCTGCCACCCCTTTTCTCCCAAACCTCTTCACCAAAGTACATGAGGAATGACTTCACCAGGTTCTCCTATCATCTAGTTTGTTTCTCCACATCAGATCTTTTTTTTTTTAAAGACCCTTACCTTCCGTCTTGGAATCCATACTATCTATTGGTTCCAAGGCAGAAGAATGGTAAGGGTTAGGCAACGGGGGTGAAGTGACTTGCCCAGGGTCACACAGCTAGGAAGTGTCTGAGGCTAGATTTGAACGTAGGACCTCCTATCTCTAGGTCTGGCTCTCAATCCACTGAGCCACCTAGCTGCCCCCTCCACATAGCATCTGGATCAAGGTTTTAGACTTGGAGAAGGACCTCAGAGGTCCATCAGCTCCATGTCTGACTGTCATTCTACAGGTAAGGAAACTGAGGCCTAGGGAGGGGCAGTAACTCACCAAAGGTCACATAGGTAGTCATTATTGGGGCAGGACTCAATCCAACCTACTTACCACTCTATCATGCTGAGTTTGTGAGATATCAGTGGGGCTGGGCTTCCAGGGAACCCTGATGGAGGCTCGGAAAGCTCAAGTTGTCCAGGCAACCTTGTCACATTCTACCTGATTCATGGCGTCATAGAATTCTGGGCCTGGAAGGGAACTTTAAAGATCATTAACGCCTGGGACCTCAAGACACCCAGCTCAAGACGCCCACCCCCTGCACCATCTAGGGGACATGGTGTCTACCCTAATTCTCAACATCTCTAGGGGAAAAGAAGATCCAACACCTTAGGTAATCTGCTTTAGTGTGTAAATGTTTGGAAATGTTTCTACTAACCCAACCTCCCTTCCCTGAGGAACGGTTCCAGACTCTTCTTAGCCTTAGCCTATTGCACAGATACATAGACAAATAATTTATCAGAAGCTTTCTCTGTGTTAAGCATTTAACATTGGGATTACAAATACAAGCAAACAAGACAACCTCTACCCTCAAGGAGCTTACATAGGAGAAGTCAGCACTTAAAAGGAAGATAGAAATGGGGGTGAGGGTAGGGCAGGAGCACCAGAGAAGGGAAGGAAAGGGTGAAATTCAACACATGATGAGAAAGAGATGGATGGAGAGATTCCAGTTAATCGAGGTGATCCATGGATGGGGTCCTTTCTAAAATGGCGGGCCCAACAAGCCACCAATGAGGAGAAGAGGGCTGTGGGGCAGAAGTTTCTCAGAGTGGCAAGGAGAAGATGAGACTGGTTGAGCCCCGACTTGTTTGGTTCTTTTCTGGGATAACATCTTTACCTTCTTTTGGCTTTCTTTATGGGTTCTCTCTTTTTTTTTTTTAAACCCTTACCTTCCGTCTTGGAGTCAATACTGTGTATTGGCTCCAAGGCAGAAGAGTGGTAAGGGCTAGGCAATGGGGGTCAAGTGACTTGCCCAGGGTCACACAGCTGGGAAGTGGCTGAAGCCAGATTTGAACCTAGGACCTCCCGTCTCTAGGACTGGTTCTCAATCCACTGTGCTACCCAGCTGCCCCTCCCCATGGGTTCTCTTTTTTGATGCTTCTCTTTTCTTCATGTGTTTTTGATCAAGTTTTCGCAGCTAAATTAGAAACATGAATTCAATGAAGGATTTATCTCCTGAAGTACCATGGAGTTAATATTTCCTTCTAATATCTTATTCATCCCCCAACTCCCCATCCTTGCTAAGAAACCACATTTATGCATAATCTGTTTAGCTCATGGTTTGCCATGGAACCTCATTTTTTCAATGTAGGAATTTAATGACCTCCCCAGAAATGAGGATTTTTTTTGCACAATATTTTTTTTTGCACAATATAGCAAAAAGATGTGGGGGCAGCTAGGTGGCTCAGTGGATTGAGAGCCAGGCCCAGAGATGGGAAGTCCTGGGTTCAAATCTGATCTCAGACACTTCCTAGCTGTGTGACCTTGGGCAAGTCACTTGACCCCCATTGCCTAGCCTTTACCACTCTTCTGCCTTGGAACCAATACCCAGTATGGATTCCAAGATGGAAGGTAAGGGTTTAAAAAAAAAGAGGTCTATGTTTGTAGTCATAGGACTGTGGCATGTAGGACCTTGGGCAACTCATTTGCCTTTCTGCCTTTCAACTTCCTCTCCTGTCCAATGAGTAGGTTGGGTGATCTCTTACAACTCTAAAACTTGCCACCCTCTGACCTAGATTCGCACCCATGCATCCAGGCTCTGTTACACAATGCTGCTTATATGATCTTGGCTAAGTAGGTCATTCAACTTCTATTTCCTTCCCTATAAAATAGGGATGAGAATATTTGCCCTGAACATAGAAGGGGGCATCTGTGCTGAGCCTTGAAGCCTAAAAGGTGGCCATGAGGTGCAAAGAAATGGACGCCACCTCTGCAAAATGTTAATAATGTCATTATTCAGAAGGCAGCATGGTACTACCTAGGTTCAAATGCAATCTCCTTCACACACATCATTTCTTAGGCTATAGTATTAGTTCATTATATTCATGTACCCCAATGTATATAGCCATTCTCCAATCCAAGGGCATCCAATTGTTTTGCTATCACTAAAAGTGCTGCTCTAAATATTTTGATGTCTGTGAGGAGTTTCTTCTTATCAATGGCTTCGTTGGGATGGAAACCCAGCAATGGAGTCTCTGGTTCACAGGAAATGGATGTTTTAGTCCCCCTCCTCTTAGAAAATCATTATTCATTGCTTTCGAAAGTGGTTTTCTTGGCTCTACCAAGAACGTTTTAATGTGTCTTACAACTCCTTCAACACTGGCTGTTGTCATCTTTGCCATTTTTATGGGTGGGAGCTTCAGGGTTTTTCTGCATTGCTTTGTATTCTTCTTTGAGAAACTCTTTCCTATTCTTTGGTTACTTATCTATTGAGTAATAGCTCTTAGTCACGTTTATGTACAGATTTATTAATAGTTTACATATCTCAGATGCCAAACCCTTAGAGGAATTTGATCCAGAGGTTTTATTTCCATTCAACAGCTTCCCTTTTCTGTGCAAAACTGGGCAAAGCCTTTTTGATGTTATGTAATCTGTGCAAAAACTTTTCATTTTTCTGGAATCAAAGTTATCTGTTTTACCTTTTGGAATTGTCTCTATGTCTCCTCTGGTTAAGAGAACTGTGAAAGGCATATGGTCTGATCCTCTTCTAATTTTTAATAAAATAATATGATCTTTAAGGTCGTGAATCTATTTAGGATGTATTGTGTGTGGAATTTGGTTAGAAGGTGTTTGTTCCATGACTCTTTTTTTTTTAAACCCTTACCTTCCATCTTAGAATCAATACTGAGTATTAGTTCTGAGGTAGCAGAATGGTAAGGTATAGGCAATGGAGATTAAGTGAGTTGTGACCATTCTGTCTTAGAATTCATACTGTGTATTGGTTCCAAGGCAGTAGAATGGCTAGGCAATGGGGGTTAAGTGACTTGCTCAGGGTCACACAGCTAGGAAGCATCTGAGGTCAGATTTAAACCCAAGACCTCCCATCTCTAGGTCTGACTCTCAATCCACTGAGCTACCCAGCTGTCCCATCCATGACTACGTCTAAATGAAAGAAGCCAACTTTCCTTTAGGACAGAGCTGCCATTTTTTTTGGATAATAGCATCCCAGGATGGTCAGCCACAGACTTGTAGACCTTTATCTATAAAGGCCAGCTGAAGGAACTGGAGTCTTTAACGAGGAGAAGAGATGACTTAGAGAATTAGAGAGAGGGGGCGCATGACATCATGGAAGAGGGACTAGAATGATTTTTTCTTGGTCTCAGATGGCAGAAATGGGTAGATGTTACAATGTGTGGTAAGAATGAAGGAGACAAATCTGGGGTTGTAGTAAAGCAAACCTTCCTGACAATGAGAGCTGTGCCTCAGTAGAATGTAATTCCTAAGACAATGGTGGGTTCCTCCTCCTTAGTGGGTCTCCAGTAGAGGTTGGATGACCACTTGTTGGAAAGGGCTTAGAGAGGTGTCTTAGCTTGATACAGGTTAGGTTTGAGGTCTCCTCCAGCTGACAAGCAACAGTCCTCCTTCCCTTTTCATCTCTCCCTCTTGCTGCTGGGGGATTCCAGACTCTAGCAGCTACTCTCACTTAGTAGTGGATGGTTACTCGATTGCCTGGTGAAGAGTAAGAATAGCTCTCATTTCTCTACTACTTTACACTTGGCTGGCTATTTTTTTCCTTCTAAGTTCAATTTTAAAAATTATGAACCTAACGATCATCAGCAACCATGAATATTTTAGTAAACAAAGAACAAAAAGAGAATGCTGAAGAAATCATGAACTCCTATTAAGGAAGGTTTTTTTTTTAAGTTTAACAAAAATTAAGATGGAAGTAAAAAAATTTCCTTCCTTGAGTCCCCTCTGGATATTTTGTTTTATTTTATGTATTTTTAAACATTCTGTTGATGTTTTTCTCTTTTAAAATCTCTTACCACAGAGGGCAACAAGGTGGTTCAGTGGATAGAGAGCCAGGCCTATAGATGAGAGGTTCTGGGTGCAAATGGGACCTTAGACACTTCCCAGCTGTGTGACTTTGGACAAGTCACTTAACCTCCATTGCCTGGCCCTTATCACTCTTCTGCCTTGGAACCAATACACAGTATTAACTTTAATACAGAAGGGAAAGATCTTTTTTTAAAAAATCTCTTACCATTATCCACTGACTCTTCCCCTATTCCCAATGAGAAAATAACCACTAAGTGTAGTCAGCCAAAACAATTCAGTGCCCTGGTCACATCTGGAAAGGTATGTCTCATTCTGCATCTCTCTCGTCCTTCATCTCTGTGCTGAGAAGTGAGAAGCCTGACTGGCCATCAGTCCCGACCGATCACTTTCAAAATTATTTTCCTTTGTGCTGTTATGGTCATCGTGTAAATTATTCTCTCGGTTCATCTCATTCTGTGTTCGGTAGTCCAAAGGCTCCCAAGTTTCTTGGAATTCGCCAAACATGTCTGCCTTTTTGGGGTGTGATACCTACCAAAAAGTATTGCGGGGTCAAAAGCTTTGCAGAGTTTGCTAAGTTTCTAAGTATAGGATAACACTGTTCTGCAGAATAAGTGGACTAATGCCCAGATCCATCAGCGAATTCATTTACATCTTTGCTCACAGCTGCTTCAGCATTTGTCATTTTGCCTTTCTTGTCAGCTTTGCCCATCTAAAGGATACGAGGCAGAACCTCACAATTAGCTTGATTTCTATTTTCGTTATTATTAGGGATTGGGCACATTTCTCCTGTGATTGTTGTCGATATCTTGCATTCCTCCTTTTGAAACTGCCTGTTCCTGATCTCTGACCTTTTATCTATTAGAGGATGACTTTGTTCTTCTGTATTTATTTTATTATTATTATATTCTGTATCATTTCTCTGTATTGCTTGGTTTTTTACAATTTATTTTTAAAGGTTTTTACACATCGATACATTTTTTAATAATCGTTTTCTTATATTTTCCCATCCATGCTCTCTTCTTCACTCCCATCTCTCTCTCCTCCCAAGATGGCAGGTAATATGATACAAGTTGTGCACGTATACAATGCATGATTCCATGTTCTTCTTTTTGTGAAAGAAGACACACAACACTTACACTAGAGACAAATTCAGGGTGGAAATAACGTGAAGAATGGTCTGCTTTGAACTTGTTCAGACCATCAGTCCTTCTGTGGCGGTGGATGGCCTTTTTTTTTTTTTTAATCATGAATCCCTTGGAATTGTCTTAGATCCTTGCATTGCTGATAATAGTTAAGCCACTCCCAGATGATCATGGGACAGCATTGCTGTCAGTGTGTACAAAATTGCCATGGTTCTGCTCACTTTATTTTGTATCACTTCATAGAAGTTTTCCCAGGTTTTTTGTTATATTTCTTAGATATAAGACTTTTTCCCCTTCTGCTTAACTTCCCTTTTTAATTTTTTGTAATCAAAATTGCTCATTTTATTTTTGCTTTTGCCTTTATTTCTTTTTGGTTAAAAAATTTCCACCCATCCATAGTTGTGAAAGCTTCTAAATGCTTTCTTCACTCCTGGGAGGTAGCAGTAAAATATAGATGAGGAAACTGAGGCTCACAGGGGTTGTGAATTGCTCGAGGTCTTTTAGGCAGTAGGAACCAGAGCAAGGATTTGAACTCAAGTCTCCTGATTCCAGGTTCAGTACTCTTCCCGCCAACTTCTGTTAATGGAAGAAGTGAGCTGAGTGGAGAAGGAATGGGCAACTCTAGATTGAATTGAACTGGAGTGGGAAGGTCTGAGGGGTCAGCCAAAGGAAACTTGAAGCCTGGAACCCCTGGGATGGGATGATAAGTACCCAAACTCTAGGTATTGTGCTAGGTTCTGGATTAAAAGACAAAATCATTAAAAGACAAAATGGAGCCTTGCCCTCAAAGAGCTGATTTTCCATGGGGAGGTGCAGCAACTGACATAAATACTGTTGTTTCGTCATGTGTCCATGGACCATACTGTCCTTGGGGGTTTTTTTTGGCAAAGACACTAGAGTGGCCCGCCATTTCTTTCTACAGCTCATTTATCTAAATTTAATTTACAGAGGAGAAATTGAGGCAAACAGGGTTAAGTTACTTGTCCAGGGTCACACAGCTAGAAAACATCTGAGCTGGGAGTTAACTCAGGTTGTCCTGACTCCAGACGGGATGCCCTATTCCCTGAGCCACCCAGCTGCTGCCTACACAGATACTACACATGAACAAATACAAGATAATTTGAGAAGAGAGGAAGAAGGTACAGCTGGAGTCTCAGGGAAGATTTAATGGGAAAGCCAGCTGGAGAGCCCAGGAGAGGATTTCAAGCAGGTGAATGACATGGTCAACCCTGTGTCTTGAGCAGATTCTTTTGGCAGCTGTGTGGAAGATGGCCTGGAGAGGGAAGGGGTTGGAGGAAGGAGACTAATTAGGAGAGAGGTAATGAAGGCCTGAAATAAGGGGGTGGCCTTGGTGGTGGAGGGGAAGGGGACAGATGCAGGAGATATTCGGGGTGAAGATTGGATAGGACTTCTCAAATAAGTGGACAAGGTGGAGAGTGAGAAGGAAAAGTCAGGTGGACTCCAAGGTGATCTGCCTGAATGATTACAAGGTTAGTGAAGGGGCAGCGAGGTAGCCTAGGAATAGAGAGCCAGTCCTGGAATTGGGAGGTCCTGGGTTCAAATATGGCCTCAGACACTTCCCAGCTGTGTGACCCTGGGCAAGTCACTTAACCCCCATTGCCTAGCCCTTAATGCTCTTCTGCCTTGGAACCAATGAACAGTATTGATTCCAAGATGGAAGGTAAAGTTAAAAGAAAAAAAAAAGACTAGTGATGCCCTCAGTAGAAATTGGGAAGTGGTGGGGAAGAATATGTAGGGCTATGAGTTCAAATGCTGGATTCAAATCAATGGGACATTGCTTGGAGATGTTAGTTTAATCAGCGTTATTAAGGGAGTTCCTACAATCACAGTCCTGATGCTGAAGAAGCGCATGTTCTGAAGGAGAGGCAACGTGTCAGCTGGGGCCCACAGAAAATGCATGCAAGTACACGAAGGTATAAAGTAGGGGAAAAGCCAAAAGCAACATGTGATCCGAGTAGATGACAGTCCTTGGCTGAAGTGGAACTCAAGGGAAAGACTCTGGCTGGATGGAGAGATCAGGGGAAC